>NW_027326484.1:0-45418 GCF_048164855.1 Canis lupus baileyi
AGCATAAAAAAATTGTCTTTTTCTGATTGACTTAACCTCACTTAGCATATCTTCCAGCTCCATCCATGTTGTTGCAAAGATTTCATTTTTTTGATGGCAAGATTTCATTTTTTTGATGGCTGAGTAGCATTATATATATATATATATATATATATATATATATATATATATATTGCATCTTCTTTATCCATTCATCTGTCAATGGACATCTGGGCTCTTTCCATAGTGTGGCTACTGTGGACATGGCTGCTATAAACATTGGGGTGCAGGTGCCCCTTCAGGTCACTACATTTGCATCTAATTATTTTTTAATATCAGCTTCCTCACTGAACTATAAGCATCATCACAGCAGGGCCATGGCTGCCTTATTTACCATTCTTTCTCAACACCTAGCACATTGTAAGGGCATAAAAAATTTGTGTGACTGACTGACTGTTTGCCACACTGTAAATGTATACAGTAAATGGAAGTGGAGTGTTATAGCAGCAAGTTCTCCATGACATTAGGGTGACTGATATAAGTGACAATATAAGCCTGGGGAGGAAATGGATAGGGATGAAGAGGAAAATTAAGGCGGGAGGAGATAATCTTGTTAATTTTACAATTTGGTCAAGTTTCATCCTTGCTACTTTTTATTCTCTCTTACTTTTTCTATTTCCAGGAGCTGCCTCTTTGAGGGTTTTGGTGGAAAATCAGATAAAAACTTAAATAGTGCCTGTAGCATGTCAGGCACTGTTCTAAATGCCACACTAACTCATTTGGTCATCGCAATAACCCTATGAGAGAAACACTTTCATCGTCCTCATGTGAAGGTGAAGAATCCGAAGCAATGGGAGATTAAGTTGTTTCTTAATTCACACAGGTAGAATGTAGTAGACCTCAGGGTGGGATCTCAGCACTCTGACTTCATAGCGCAAGCTTGTAAATGCTTTGGTTATGGGGGTTACGCAGAAAGAGAGTATAGAAAACATTCTCACTTAATTAACATCTATTTCCAATCTTATTTTCCTACATCTATCTCCTTTGTAGGAAAAGTTGGATTTTGCTGCTTTTCCTATCTTCTTTGCATCTAGTGGTGGCCCTGCAAGCCAATTCTGATCAAGAAGGCCTAGGCAGATATATTCTGGAGACAGAATCCTTCTCAGAAAGGATTACTTTTCTGAATCTGAAGTGGTATAAATGTGGGTTTTGGCCATCTTTCCCTCTGGTTCCTGCCTGGAATACAGGTGGTAAGCCCTGGCAGCCATCTTGTAGCTATGAGGGAAATATGAAAGAACTATGAAAGTGACAGCCAAAGCCTTGACAACATTGAGGCACTGAAACAATGTCATATCATTCTCCTTGTTATGTGATAAAAACAAACTCCAATTTGCTTATTCTTGGTAACGTTTTCTATTACTTACAACTGTAGACAAGCCTAAGTGATACAAGTCACAGAAAACATTACCAAGAATGGGTTACCACACACAAAAAATAGCCGAAGCCCAAGAGATTTCTAAAGAAATGCCAAACTATAACAATAATTTAGGAAAATACTTTGAAGAGGTGGAATTATGCCCTATTACACCAGAGTCTGAAGGAAAAAAGATCAAACATTCAAAGGGGTTTAACTGAAGATCATTCCCAGGAGATTATTTACAGAGAGTTCCTCAGAGTCAAGGAATGAAGGGGATAATGAAGCACCCAGAATCAACTGAGCTGAAGGGGCAAGGAGGGGGAACAGTGTTACCAGAGGTCAGAAAGACCTGGAGCTGGGAAAGAAATTTCACCACAGAGAAGTTGTGTCCATAGAGATATTCAGTCACTGCCAGGGTTGGAGTAGTCAGGACTGGAGTTGGGGGGGGGGGGTACATAATTATACCAATACTTATTTCTAAGCCCCTCCTGGAGGCTCCTGGTAGATCCATCTGGAAGTGAGAGGGCAGCAGATCCTGGAGGATCAGGCTTCTAGGGCACTGAGAAAACAGAGAAAGGTTGAAAATACATCTGGTAGCATTGTGGTGTGGGGGTCAGAGGGAGAGCTGGAATGAAAAAAACGAGGTGCAAGTGGAAAATATAATCAAACTTGTCCTGGAACAGAGAAAATGGACTTCCTCCTTCTCCTTGTTTTCTCTTCTATTATAGCTATCCCAGACCTAAATGTTTTATATTTGGTAAAAGTATTAAAAAGCACACTTCCAGCCCCTACAAATTGTGTGACTTACAGCAAATTACTCAACCACTATCTCAAGGTCTCCCAAGTCCAGTCTGTATCCTGATGGTTCCAGTGTTCAAGAGAATGGCTCATTCAACACCCTGGTTTTTTCCCTCCTTAACTGACTTAATGATCTTCATTCATACCCACTCATGACTATAATTTGATTATATATTTTTTCATTGGGAAATGTTCCACTGGTGAAAATTTAAACAGAAACTACAATCTGAATTCAATTCAGGTTGAAAAAAGGTGGTAGGTTGAAAAAAGCCTCCTCCAACATGCCCAAGCCAACCCCTGACCCTGTCAATATGTTAACTTAAATGGTAAAAAGAACTTTGCTGATGTAATGTAATCCAGGTGGAACCAATGAGGTAATGACAAGTGTCCTTTTAAGATGGAGACAGAGGGAGATGCTACCACAGAGGTGGAGAAAACCATGTGGTGATGGAAGCAGAAATTGGAATGATGTAGCCACAAGCCAAGGAATGTCAGCAGCCACCAGACATTGGAAGAGGCAAGGAATGGATTCACCTCTGGATCCTCCAGAAGGAATCAATCCTGCAGACATTTTGATTCTAGCCATACAAAATTCATTTCTGACTTCTCGCCTTGACAACTATAAAAGAATACATTTCTATTATTTTAATCCATTAAATGTGAGGCAGTCAGTAGGAACATAATATAAACTCCCATTCCTTTCAGCTCCCCATCCCTTTGATTCCTCAGAGAGGTCCCCCGGTTCTTGTATCTTCCCTCAACAGTGTCCTGCTGTCCTTCTTTCCCTCTCTTTGCATGACTTCCATCAACATCCTCATTTCCCAAGCACCTCTTTCCTTCCACCACACTTACTCAGCAAACACCAATTCTGGGTCAGTCCCTGTACCTGCTTTCTCATTCCTAGACCTGGGAGGCCAGGGACTTTGAAAGAACAAAATTCCACAACTTCAGGAAATTTTGCAACAAAAATATACGTTTTCCAACTTCCTTCAGGACAGCTTTTTTTCTTATAATCTTCCTGAGCCTTTGTCTCCACGCCCTCATCAGATTTTTGCAGAAACACTTTCTAATAAATCCTTTCAGAAGGTCTGTCTCTGGAGAATCTAATCTAAGACATCAGAAAAGCCATCAGTCTGTCTCCTCCCTCATAGGTAACTGTGCTTGAGATGTAAAGTCAACAAACAGGAAGGTGGGTTGAATCTCTGCTTCCAGTCACTCCAGCTCCTCCAATAGATAAACTGGTAAATTCTCATTCCTGCCTAAGCTAGGTTGAGTTTGATTTCTGTTACAATTAAGAGACACAGTTCATCAGGCGGAGGGGAGGGAGACTGACTCCTTTTTTTTTTTTTTTTGTTCATTCAACAACAGATCTTACAAACCAGGGAGAGATATCTATGATATCACCACAGAGGGGGATAAATCAGCAGTATTTTCTGAACAAAGTTATCACAAGACCTCTGCCATAGCCATTGCACTTTGGGTGTCATATACCCAACTTATAATTTATGTATCTTCCGTTAGGGTTTACGGAGCTATTTCCATTTCCACAGCACAAGCACCTGAAAAAATTCAATTTATCTCAATATGTTCTGTAATACCTATCATATATACACACATATGTTAAATAAAAGGAAAAAGAAGCAAAATCTTTCTAAAATGCAAATCTGATCATGTCAGATCATTTAAAGCCTTCTGTGCCTCCTCTTTGTTCTTAAGATAAGGTTCATACTCCTTAAAGTGGTGTCAAGGTACTATACTTGATAGTGGTGGGTGCAATCTCCAATCACATTGGAGACTCCACTCCACCTCCATATTCCCATCACAGTGAAGACTTTTGCTGTCTTGAGTGACATGCTTTTTTCTTAGCCTTGGACCTTTGTCCCTCCTCTTCCTCCACATGCTCATACCTCAGCTTCTGACTTCACTCAGATCACATCCTTTTAGGTTTCGGGACTTAGTCAAAATGTTACTTCTTCCAGGAAGCCCTCTTTCATGGCCTGCCGTCCACATCTCCTATGTGCCCTCGTTGTCCTTTTACTCTTCTATAATTTTACATGTAACTCTCTAATGTGATTAAATTTGTTTGTTTAAGAATATATAACCCCTGAGATAAAATAATGTCTATTCAATGCTATATTGCTGGAATCTAAAACAGTACCTGAGTCATGATGCATTCATATTTTTGAATGAGTGAATGAAAAAGAAAAGAGAGAAAAAGAGATGTTGAGAGAGGAGAAATAATGACGTCTTCTTGAACACCCGTGTAACTGGAACACTAATTCCAATCAGGAAATGTCTCCTTAACATAAATATCTTGATGGAAAAAAGAAGTGTATATATTTTCATGCCAGCATAACTCTCCTGGGTGTCAACTCTTTATGATAGCGAAAGTTAATAACCATAAAATACGTAGAAACAAGACAACTCCTGTGATTAAACGAGAGGATCCAGAGTCACTTAGCCATGGTATCTGGCTTCCCTCCCAGAGCAAGGTACCCAAGTTCTCTTAGAAGAAAGACAGCTGAGATTTGTATACCCACTGCTGAGAGACTCAAGTGGATTACTTAACCTTTTATTGTTGTATTAATTTAGAAATTAGTGGTCAGGGACAGCTAGTTGTAAAGACTGCTATTTAAAACAACCTGATTTCCAAACTAGTCTCATTTAGTAACCAGACAGACGAAGGGAACAAGGAGACACTGACTTGCAGAGAAGAATGCAAGATCCACCGTCAGAAGTTTATGCACTATGGAAGCAGAGAGAGAAAGCGCTAATCTCTGTAAGCTGTCTTATCTGCTGCAGCAAGAAACTTACCCGTCTTTCAGAAGAGTTTCTTAGTTTTAAGTTGTCAAGTTTTACCTTGACTAACATCATTTTGCAGGATGTTATGCTGTCAAACAATAGAGTAACCATTTTCAGAAATGGAGGTTGTGACCATGGTGCTGCCAGTCTCCCATGCAGCTTCCTTGGCAGTCTCACCAACTCATCATGACATTCTTTTCCATGAGACAGACTCATCCCCAGAATGTTCCTCAACGCACTCTTCCAGCAGTCACTGCTGGCCAATTCAACTCACTATGGAAGATGAAACTACTGCGTCACTCTGACTTTTCTGTGGAACCAATGGCAATTACCCTTTGGGATCTCGAACACACATTCCCCTGCCATTACTAATTTCCCTGTCAATATCCATGGAGGTACTCACCGTATGACAAGCTCTTAGAGCCGCTAGCATGACACCTTGTAGAGTCCATGAAAATAGCTGCCTACTATACACTATACACTGATTTTAAGCAGCATTTACTTCCTGGGCATTACTCTTTGTTTCCTTTGCTATAACATTATGGATGCTTTAAATGATCACAGGTGGCAATAATGCCTGTGTCCTCTCATGGTCACCCAATCCTGTCCATATCTATAGAGGAAAAAAACTATTTTATCTTCCAAATCCTGTGGTCCTCCATATTTCCTCTCTTATCTCATAATTCAGCCTAGGGTTATCTAAAATTCAATCATTTATATCCTACCTTCACAATCTTTGCCAACTGTACTGTTACAGGTGATAGATAAATATAGATAAGTATAGATATTGGTAGATACATAGGTAATCTATTTTGATAGATAGTCACTTTTTATGATCTTTTGTTTGTCCTAAATAACAATATCCATGGGCTACTTATCTATTTTTCTGATATATCTTAGAAAACTATAGCCATTACAATTTAAAATGATTTAGCACCACCTAAAATGATCATAATTGAATATAATAACTCTTTAAGAAACAATAATGCATGCCAGTGGCTCTCAATACTGGCATATCAGAATCACCTGAGAAGACTTTTTTAAAAACTCCAATGTCTAAGGCAGCCCAGTGGCTCAGCAACTTAGCACTGCCTTCAGTCCAGGGCGTGATCTTGGAGACCTGGGATCGAGTCCCATGTCGGGCTCCCTACATGGAGCCTACTTCTCTCTCTGCCTGTGTCTCTGCCTCTCTCTCTCTCTCTCTGTCTCTCACGAATAAACAAATAAAATCTTTAAAAAATAAAAAAATAATAAAAATCCCAATGTCTAGATCTCACTCCAGATCAAGTAAATCTGCATGAGAATATCTGACAACAATGGTACATCTAGATGAGAAAAAATAATCACGCAGAAGACCCTCACTCTAACACACAGTGTGAGCTGTGTGAAAACCTCAGGATAGACACTTTCATTTAAAATATGACTTGAGAGCTGCATTACTAAGTCACTTTGAGTTTCCTTTCCATCCAGAATTTAGAAACTAGCATTCAAGTTCTATCCTAATGAGAGGTTCTATTTTTAAAAAGGCCAGTTGTTATTGTCTACAAAATTTAATTTTTCAAAATTCATCTAAACTGAACAAAACAAATCCTTTATAGAGTAACAGAGAGTTCTTTGTGTTCTTCTACCTGTATGCATTGGACTTGGCTATGAGTTCTTCAAGAGCGGGACCTTCATCTTTTTTACATATGTGCATCTATGTACCTAAGATATCAAGCAGTGTCTGGTACAAAGTAGACCCTCAACAAATGGCCATCAAATAAAAAATGAATAAGTAAATACATATAGCTCTAATATTTATAAGATCCAACTTCCATCAAAAACATTTAGGGGTGCCTGGGTGGTTCATTCTGTTGAGTCTGCCTTCGGCTCAAGTCATGACCCCAGGGTCCTGGGATCAAGTTCCACATCAAGCTTTGCATCAGGCTCCCTGCTCAGCAAGAAGTCTGCTTGTGCCTCTCCATTTTCCCCTCTACCCTACTCATGCGCTCTCTCTCTCTCTCAAAGAAATTAATAAAATGCTTTAAAAATGTTTTATAATTACTTCCTTTCTTACTTGGACCTCATTATCTCTTTTGCAAGGTTTTCTTATTGTGATTTGAAAGATAAAGACTAAAGTTTTCTAATATCTCATCCCTTACTAAAAAGTAAAGTAATAGTTAGATATTAAATACTATCTTAATGGACTGTTTTCACTGCACACGTTTTAGTGTTTGAGATCTGAGGAGCTCCCATTAACTTCAGAAGAAGTGATTGCTTCTAACCATACAGCTGAACTGGCGGCGTTTCATTAACATCCAGCCACTACCCGGTGCTCAAGATACCTGAAATGCGGCTTTGCACAAGCATGACCTGTGGAATATAATCAAAATACTTTTCAGGGGGGAAGTATTTCCCCTACCGCGGGATGAACCCCTCACAAGCTCCACAACTTCTTACCAAGAACATTTAACCTTCAGAAAACACCTCATTTCCTTCATCTGTAAAACAAAGGGCTGGTACTACACACCAAGCCTTCCATGCTCGTTTTAACATTCTCTGTTTTCTCAAAAGTGCGCAATTCAATGGTATTAAGTACATTTGTATTGTTGCTCTGTTTCTAATATTCCAATAGTATGATTTAAAATTTTCTCTATCAGATCTGGGTATGTTGTCACTTTGTTTCCCATTCATAATTTCAGGAGATAGGATGACACTCTGAATTTCCATAGAGATTCCACTATGATTATAAAAATTGATCTAACCCATTCTTTTAAGCAAGGGCTGAGTCTGTGCATACAGTGGATCCTGGCGGAGCTGAAATCATTGATTTACAGAGAATGACAGACAAATCTGCCTAATGATTTTAATATCCTCTTGTCAGACACTTGCCTCTTTTCCTCTGATTTGAGAAGGTTTTAGTTTCCACGTAATTGACACAGGTATTCAACATGATTTCTTCCTCCCCATCAAGCTTTTGGTAGGTGCCAACAAATCTGCACATATGGGCACCTCTCCGACAACCCATGGGGAGATAGACATAGGGAACTTCCCTCGCCACCATTATATAAATTTCCCAAAGAGCTAGTGCTCTCATTTTCTTGAGATCCAAGAGCAAGATCGAAGAACAAAAACACTGGCAACTCAAACTGCGGTGATATCTCTAACTGAGGCATAAAAAACTGCTGCCAATGCATTGTCTCCGCCTAATGTTCTTATTTCTTCAGAATTAAACCAGAGCCAATTCCTGCCATATGTTGCAGACGAAGACAAAACAATTTTGTCTGTTCCCTTCTACTTTGTATCCGAAGCCCAAGCTTTTAATTTTCTTATCTTGAAGAGAGATGTCAGAGAAAAATCACTTTTGTTCCATACTGTGGAGCCAGTAATGAAGGATGCAAACTAAAACTTGCCATCTACTTTCTAGTATCAAATGAAGGGAACACTTAGCCCTAGGGAATAACCGCCAAGAAGCTGACCCGTGTCCCGAGGGGACAGGAGAATAAACATGACACTGTGTTATTCAGAGCAGCACTGTTATGGAACGTAGATACCATCGGTGCCTCTTCCTCTCCGAGAATTCGTATTATTCTAGAAATAGGCATGTGTGGGTGGTGAATAATCCTCGTATGAAACCAGGATACAACTCGTTGCCCTCTGTTTCTATTTTGAGGGAAAATAGCCAAGAGGTGGATGAGGAACCTAGGAAGTTGGATCACATTCTTCTTTCATCCATACTCATTCATTTATTCCTTCTCCTTTTGTATCACAGATGGTTATTAAGCAACTGTAGACCAGCCCTATGCTAGCTTCTGAGAACGCAAATCTAAGTTGTTAGCCATCAATGATCTAGAAATCAAGCCGGGAAATAGTCACCTAAACAGATTCTTATAATACAAAGCTTTATAAAGATCATGCTCCTGAATTAAATTTTGCTTTAGTTAAACAACAAGCATAAATTTAACCAGTAGAGTAATATCACTTTGCATTTGTAAAATTTGTTCTTTACCACATTCACACACGCAAACTTATCCGTGTTAATTATTAAATGCTGAGTGTAAATTAGACTTTGAAGGAAGGAGGTAAGAATCATTTGGAAGTGGGAATGGTGTCATGCCAAACAGAGGGACTTGCATGAGAAAAGGTTAGAGAAAGAGTTCAGTGTACTGAGCAGATTGCCAGCTATTTTGAATGGCTGGAATGCAGAAAGAATTGAATGTGGTGACCATATAATTTATTGTGGGATACTTCTGAAAGTGAAAAGGAATCTTAAAACAAAATTGTCTAATTTAAAACATTTATATGGTGACCTAAAACTATTATTATTATGATTATTGTATTGGTAGGGTTATAACAAGTCCTCCGTAACTATCTTCGGAAATAAAATTCTTTCAAAAATTAAAATAAGATATAGCTGTGTACATTAAAACAAACAGAAAACCTATCATTGATAATCTGAAAATTACAAACATAACATAAGCAGAATAATTATTCTTGATATAGATAGGGGAGTTTAACCAGTTTCTGAGACAGTACAAGTGTTGGCAACATTAAACACTTGTCCCTTTATCCCCAAGACCCAGAAAGTTGACCTATCACACTAGCCATCTTTTTTTGTTTATTAACAAATACTCTGCGTTGTGTCTTTGAGAAGGAGGCGATGGTTATATCATGCCTGGAAAGGCCTGGGCAAAGGAAATGGTTATCATTGATGGCCTTTCAGATACAGGTATGTGTTATGGGAGAACTAGCTCTGATACACAAGCAGCTCATCATAGCTGGTTAAGATACGACAAAAGCTGGAAGTATAAAACCATGAATCCATTCCCGCTTATTTGAATGCAACTATTAGTAATAACACTTGATTCAATAAAATGAAAAATCCAGGGCAAATAGTAAACCAGGTAGGGCTCTCAGACAACAATTCATAAATCCTAATTATTCTACACAGAGAGGATGTGAGATCAGCTGACGATTAAGGTGATGGTAGGATAGAAAGCAAAAGAAGGAAGCAAAGGCCAGATTCTTCGTACAGGCATTTAGAATTAAACAAGGGGAAATCAGTGAATGAAGAACCATAGACAGAACTGTGTTCAGTTAGCACACTTTGGCTGCTTTTTTGATATGAATTTTGAGGAGGCTGAGCTATTTATATTAATTATACTAAAGATAGCAAACCGGGAACTTATGAGCTGCATCCAGCCCATGTGCATATATGTATATTTTTAATTTATTCTCTGCTTCTTCAGTGCTAACGTGCAATTTAATGAACTAAATTTTCAGTTTAAACTGTTAAAAAACAGGAAATTTCACATAAAAACTTGGACTGCTGGCTTGTACTGAAATACTGGAGGCGCCTGGGTGGCTCAGTCGGTTAAGCACCTGACATGATCTCAGCTCAAGGTCTTGATCTCAGGGTCATGAGTGCAAGCCCAGCGTGGAGCCTACTTAGAAAAGAAGAGAAAAGAAAAGGAAAGGAAAGAACGCTGGAAGCTCTGGGGTTGTAAGATCTGCTTTTCTGGGTGACAACAATTGGTGGAGGTTGAATAGCAACTGCCCTTTAGCCTGCGGGAAGCACCCTCCGACATGACTGCCTAACTTGCTTTCACCAACACACACTAAATGCCTGGGCCTGTGGCACTTGAGTTGCAAACTTCTAGTATATACTATCTTTTAAATATTTTTTTAAAAAAGGACTATTTATTTAATTATTTGACAAAGGGAGAGTGAGAGAACACAAGCAAGGAGAACAGCAGACAGGGAGAAAGGCAGATGCAAGCTCCCTACTGAGTGGGGAGTCCAACACCAGGCTTGATCCCAGGACTCCGGGATCCTGACCTGAGCTGAAGGCAGACACTTAACCAACTGAGCCACCCAGGCACCCCATCTTTTAAATATTCTTGATAAAAACAAACAGGAGAACACACGTCCCTAAACTAGCACTGAGTTCTCATCAGATGTCCCAACCTAATGGCACAAAAGTGTGGATCCAACAAATGCAAAGACAAGCTTTAGATAAGGGCAGGGTTAGTGCCCATTCATATGATCACTTCGAACATTATTTTCATCTTGTGACAGCGCTGCACACTTTAGCTATGATGGCCAAATGACCCCAATATAGAGCAACCGAATGATCACCTTCTCCAAGGGTTACAAGCAGTAACTTACCAGAAGGCACTATCATTTCAATGATAGTTCCTTAGCAACTCCAAGATAATGAGAGCAGAGTAAGCCTAGCCTCACCTTCCTCTTCCCTGGACCCAGTGCTTCGCTGAGATATTGAACACGTAGGGTTACAAATGGAGTTTCCCAAATGAAGCCACCGGACACTACTTTTCCTAGCTCTGACAAAAGAACCATGTGCTGTGTGGGTTATTAAGCTCCCCTTTTTCGAGGCCCCTGTAATCTGTGGCTTCCACATTTCTGAATTCCTATAAAAATGTCACACATTTCATTAAGACTTTTAGCCAAAAAAAAAGAAATTATGTTATTAGAGAAAGCAATAGACTAAAATAAAGAGAACATATGCTTTCTGCCAATCATACCATACCTTTGAGTTTCCTTTTTGGTAAATGTTACAGGCCACAGGAAGAACTCCTATCTCCTTTCCATGTTTTATAAGACCTTTCAGGACCTACAGACGTCACTACCCTCTTCAGTCCCTTCTGCCCCAAACTGTGTCTCCAGGACTATGATGTGCTTTCATTTCCTCAGACATGAGCTCCCTTCCTGACCTCAGCACATGCTCTTCCCTCGACCTAGAATACTTTCACAGCCCTTCCCACTGGTTGAGCGTTAGTTATCTCTGACTATGTAACAAATTAAACTTAGCAGCTTAAAACAACAAATATTTATTGTCTCATAGTTTCTGTGGCTCAGGAACCTGGACACAGCTCAGCTGGCACATTCTGGCTCAGGGTCTCACATGAGATTGCAGTCAAGCTGTGGGCCAGGGATGCTAGTATCCGAAAGCTTCCTTGGGATGGAGCAATCACCTCCAAGATGGCTCACTCATGCAGCTAGAGGCAGCAGGTCTTCACTCCTTGCCTCTTATTGGTGAAGGTGTTAGTTCCTTGTCACGTGAGCCTTTCCACATGGCTGCCTGAACATCCCAATAACAAGTCAGCAGACTTCTCCCAAAACACGTGGTCCAAGAGTGAATAAAGCAGAAGACACGTGCCTCTTATGACCTTGCCTTGGATGTGAAACTCCATTACTTTGGCCATGATTTTTTATTAAAATGAAGTCAGACAGTCCAGCTTACACTCAAGGGAGGGAAATTTAAATTCCATCTCTTGAAGCAAATGTCAAAGAATTTGTGAACAGAATTTTAAGCCACTGCAGCCATGCTAAAGCCAAATTTCAGCCAGGATGGTTGCTTTCTTGGGTAGCCTTTGTGAGTGCCCCAAGATGACTCGGTATCTCTCTTTAGTTCTCGGGAGGTGCCTCTCCTAATAAGGACTACATTTTTGGAACTAAACCCTAATTGTTAGTCTGTCTTTTGCAGGAGAACGTAAGCAACTTGATGGTGTCTTGCTCACATGGGTATCTCCAAGCCTGGCATAGATCTTGGCTGTTGGTAGGCTTTCAATGTTTGCTAAAAAATGAATCATGTCCCTCAAAGAAGTGCTTTTCCTGCCTTTCTGCCTGATAAGCAGAGAATGAAAGGAAAGATGTTTCACAGCACACTGCCAGCTGTGCCTTGCACTCTGTATATATGATCTCATTTAGTGACAGTTGAAAACTGATAGAAGTACAATTATGTAGTAGAGAAGAATGAAGACTTGCACTTTCACACCCTCCTGCTGTTACAGGATTTTTTTTTTTTAAGATTTTATTTATTTATTCATGAGAGACACAGACAGGCAAAGGGAGAAGCAGGCTCTCTGTAGGGAGCTTGATGTGGGACTTGATCCTGGGACCCTGGGGTCATGCCTTGAGCTGAAGGCAGATGCTCAACCACTGAGCCACCCAGGTGTCCCAAATCTAGGGATTTTTCTAGCTCTTTTGAGGGACTACCTTGAGCATCCTGAGTGCGGGCCCCCTGTGGACTGGCTGCTAAGGTGTGCCAATCAGGGCTTTGATTACACACCCTTCTACCTATCAGGTTATTGTTCACATTCTAATGGTCTTTAGGGCTGACATCTGGAGACTAACTCCCTCAACTTGTGATAGTGACCAATGTTTTATGGTTAATTGTTTTGTTTCAGGCTGTTTCGCAAAAGTCACAGAGGTTGCTAGAGAGGATGCTGCTGTGGTCTTGGTGATCTTGTCTAAACTGTAAACAGGATGCTGGTGTGGTTTTATCCTAGCTGTCCAGCTCCCTGTTTTCTTGTTGGGGATGCTAGTCCTGACTACCTAATTGTCCAACCAGCTCCTAACACCCGCTTGTTACCCCAAAGGCTTGGCAGGTAAGTCAGACCCCTGGAACTTCAGTTTTCTTCAAAAAAATTGGAGATAATTATTCCCTTGGCAACCAACGTGCTTTTAATGAAGGCCAAATAAAAAAAAAATGTAAACAGAAGTTAAATATAAGCCAAAAAGCATCATACAAATATGCATATATTACCACTTCTCAAATTTCTATGGCGTATGGATGATATTGTCAAACATGGAGAAGATGCTTCCATCTTTAGAAACTCAATCAAATGTCAAAGTCTTGTCTTAGTGATAACCAATATTTTGATTAATTCATTCTTTTACTTAGTATTCTTTGAACTCCTACTATGTGCATATTGAAAGTACAGCCCTGGGGCACCTGGGTGGCTCAGCGGTTGAGCATCTGCCTTTGGATTGGGTTGTGATCCCAGGGTCCTGGGATAGAGTCCAGCATTGGGCTCCCCAAAGGGAGCCTGCTTCTCCCTCTGCCTGCGTCTCTGCCTCTCTCTGTGTGTGTGTCTCTATAAATAAATAAAATCTTTGAAGAAGAAAGAAAGAATAAAAGAAAAAAAGTACGGCCCTGGTGTTCAGATCCCTTACAGTCTTCAATTCAGTCCAAGAGCAGTTGTAAGTCCTCAAAATCTTGTTGTAGAGTTATTGGGTTCCATTAGTAATAATTAGTACTTTTTTAATAAAGATTTTACTTATTTATTCATGAGTGACAGAGAGAGCGAGAGGCAGAGACAAGCAGAGGGAGAAACAGGCTCCCTACAGGGATCCCGATGTGGGACTTGATCCTGGGACCCTGGGGTCATGCCTTGAGCTGAAGGCAGATGCTCAACCACTGAGCCACCCAGGTGTCCCAAATCTAAGGATTTTTCTAAGCTCTTTTGCAGGACTACCTTGAGCTTCCTGAGTGCAGGCCCCCTGTGGACTGGCTGCTAAGGTGTGCCAATCAGGGCTTTGATCACACACCCTTCTACCTATCAAGTTATTGTTCACATTCTGATGGTCTTTAGGGCTGACATCTGGAGACTAATTGCCTCAACTTGTGATAGTGACCAATGTTTTATGGTTAATTGTTTTGTTTCAGGATGTTTCGCAAAAGTCACAGAGGTTGCTAGAGAGGATTCTGCTGTGGTCTTGGTGATCTTGTCTAAACTGTAAACAGGATGCTGACATCTGCAGATGCTCAACCCCTGAGCCACCCAGGCGTCCCTAACTAACACTTTTTAAATGATAGAGGGGGTTTGCCAAAGCAACAGTGCCAATGGTGGGCTAAACGCCTTAGTCATGTCTGGAGTCAGAACTCTGGTCGTGTCTTCTCCTGCTCCAGCCTTGGCTCCCCTAGGGCAGGAAGGGTTGGGACTGGCATTCAGCAAGTGCTTAATCTTGGTTGAACAGAATTAAAGAAATGGCTATGGCCTGTACAAGAATCATCAGATGCAATGGCTAGATGGGGTGGCTGAAATTTCCCAACTAGCTGCCTCATTTTGCAGAGAAGTAAGCAGAAGCTCTCAAAGGGTAGGGCCCAAGATCATACAGGCAGTCAACAGCAGCGTTTAGACTGCAAATAAAAGCGTTTAGACTGCAAATAAGCCTTTGACTCCCAGCTCTATGCTGTTCCACCATAGTGTGTGTTACCTTTATCAAATACTGGACTCTATTTTAAGAGTTTATTATTAGAAATAGCCTTGCAAAAGATGGGGAATAGCACTGACTTAACCTAATAGCCTTGCCCAAAGGGCTATAAAATAATGATGCCAATAAAGCACTTCCCATATTTCACGAATTATTCCAATGATAGGAAATATGGCCAAAGTTTATGGACAAGCAGCAGAGGTGCCTTAAATCTTCTGGCCACTATGGTAGCATTTAACACAAAGCAAAACTGTCCATGAAAGCTGCCCTGCAAAAGGTTAAAGTGATAGCCCCCTTCTTGGCATAATAATGTGTCAACAGCACCACAGAAATAAACCAGCACAAATTGTGCCTTCATTTTGTTTCTCCTTTCATCTTTCCTTTTCTGATTATTAAACAGTAGTATTCCCCCTAAGGAAAGCAAGTGCTTTGTATCAGCTGTCACGAGGCTGTGTGTCAGTTTTCCAACCCAGACAGTTCTGATGATGCTGAGGCAGATTATTCACACTCTGCCTTAGTTTCTTTGAGGAAGAGGGACTAATTGGCTAACATTGGTAGCTTTGAAAGCTAGAATTATTTCAATCACTTCCCAATATCTCCTTCCGGTGATATTCTCATTATTGCCTCTTAACTCCTGGTTTTGGACACGTGACTTACAAATGCTGCTCTTGCTAATGGAGTGTGATTATAATAAGATCATGTATGGCACCTCTGGCAGCTCGTGAGCCAAGCTGGGCCCACATAAGCTCTTCTTTTATATATATATATATATATCTTATTTATTTATTTGAGAGAACTCATGTGTGCACACAAGTGGGGATAGGGGCAGAAGGAGAGGGAGAAGCAGACTCCTCATGAGTAGGGAGCCCACTACTGCTGGATTCCAGGACCAACTGAGCCACCCAGGCACCCCTCATTTGGCATTTTCTACCTTAGGGTAAAATTATTTAAGAAGAGCTTATGCAGGGATCTGAGTGACTCAGTCAGGTAAGCATCCAGCTCTTGGTTTTTGCTCAGGTCATGATTTCAGGGTCATGAGATTGAGCCCTGCATGGGGCCTGGGCTCAGCGTGGAGTCTGCCTGTGTCTCTCCCTCGGCTCCTACTCCTGCTTGCACATTCTCTCTCTCAAATTAAAAAGAAAGAAGAATAAAGAAGAAAAAAGAAGAAAGAAAGAAAGAAAGAAAGAAGAAAGAAAGAAAGAAAGAAGAAGAAAGAAAGAAAGAAAGAAAGAAAGAAAGAAAGAAAGAAAGAAAGAAAGAAAGAAAGAAAGAGAAGAAGAAGAAGAAGAAGAAGAAGAAGAAGAAGAAGAAGAAGAAGAAGAAGAAGAAGAAGGAAGGAAGGAAGGAAGGAAGGAGAAAGAGAAAGAAAGAAAGAAGAAAGAAAGAAGAAAGAAAGAAAGAAAGAAAGAAGAAAGAAAGAAAGAAAGAAAGAAAGAGAGAGAAAGAAAGAAGAAAAGAAAGAAAGAAAGAAGAAAGAAAGAAAGGAAGGAAGGAAGGAAGGAAGGAAGGAAGGAAGGAAGGAAGGAAGGAAGAAAGAAACCCAAATGGCAGAAACTTGAGAGCCACATTACTGGACCAATCAGTTGACATGAAATGTGATTCATTTTAAGAAGAAAAATATTCATTTAGTTCCATTTTCCCTAGCACCTTGGAGGAATGCACCTGGCCGGTTTGCCTGAGTTCCAAGTGAGCAAATCTTCAATATTCCTGGCATTTGGGGAAAGGAATTGTAACTTTGAGTAAAGGCAAAGAGACATATAGTGAGGGCCTTGCTAGCAGCCATCTCATGCTTTAAAGCACAAGCAACATACAAAGTGGTGAGAAATACAGGGTGATGGTTAAAATGTATGCTTTCACATAAGAAATTGGTTTAAACCCAAGCTCTGTACTGGGCAATTGTATGAACCCAGGTTAAAATGAAAATTTATTTATAAAAATGAACATAAAATATCTGAGAGTAATGTTGTGAAGGTAAGAAAAATAATGACTCTAGGTCATGTATCTGGTGCCCATAACATGATAAGTGCTCCCTAAATGGGGGCTTTTATTATTACAAATAATAAAACCAAACAGGGATCCCTGGGTGGCGCAGCGGTTTGGCGCCTGCCTTTGGCCCAGGGCGCGATCCTGGAGACCCGGGATCGAATCCCACATCGGGCTCCCGATGCATGGAGCCTGCTTCTCCCTCTGCCTGTGTCTCTGCCTCTCTCTCTCTCTCTCTGTGACTATCATAAGTAAATAAATAAAAATTAAAAAAAAAAAAAACAAACAAAGGCAACTTATTCCCTAAGTAGTGCTCATTGCTTTTCAAGAATTCAAGGGGCTTTGCAATGTATACGAACATTCACCATAAATACGCAGTAGATCACTAAATTGACCTAAACTCCTTGAGCCAATTGATGAAATGATAGCATTTATTCCTGTGAAAACGTAAAGCTCTGAACTTCCAGGGTCTAAGTGGAGGTAAACCTGACCTACGTCTCCTCCCTTTCACTGGGCATATTCATGCACTAGAGTGAAAAGTCACAACTGGTAAAAGTGAGGCTTTGCAGGGCGTAGGGAATTTCTTTGGAAATGGTTCCATTGACAAAACCCTGGGCTATACCACCCTAAAGCACTTCACAACAGATCCTCTCCTCCAACTAATACAGATTTCAGCATTAGCAAAGGAAAATGCTGACAGAGTAAAAATCCAGAGTAATCTCATTCAGTGATATTCAATTTAAGTTGCTTTTCTCTCTTATAAATAAGACTAATGACATAAGTATAATGCAGAATGAAAAATTACAATAGTACGTTTAGTGCCATGGCAAGCAGCCAGTTCCTCCAAATTAGAGTTGCCGGATAAAATACAGGATGCTCATTAAATTTGAATTTATGATGAACAACAAATAATTTTTTTCACATAAGCATGTTGTAGGTTGATCCTGGCCTTTAGAGGTAGGCTTAGAAAAATCATCAGGGTTACCCTTCATGACCAGGCTCCATGTCAGATGCACATCTGGGACATAAACATGTAACTGGGTGTCCTATATTTTTATTTGCTAAGTCTGGCAACCCTCTTGGAAATGAACTGGGTAAAACCAAACTCTACAGTTACCTGTCATGCAATTATTTGATCACTTTTCAAAACCTCATGTTCTGAGACCCTTCAGACATTTTCCATTTATTAAAGAGATAATACCAATTTGTAGATTGGAAATTTATTGAACACGGCCACTTTTTCAATAATTTGACTTTACATAATTGCCATTTATATGAACGATAACTTCATAAGAAGAAAGTCAACATGCATAAAAATAGTACTTCACTTTTCCATAGATAATCGTGAAATAGACCAGTGTAGGCTTCTGGGAACTGGAGACAGTTTTACCCTTATGATTGGGACCAACTGGACAATGTTTTATACTAAGACCCATGACCATTTGGACACAAAGAAACTTCCAATTTCAAATTCTGGACAGTTTTCACCAGTGATGTCATAGCCAAGAACTGGATATTTTGGATTTGATATGAAATCGATATCATGCAGTCATAGATTGAAAGTTCAAATTTCACCCATGCTGATTTTGGACATTGCCCAGATTCATACCATCAAGGTTTTAATGCTGTTGGACGCCCTTCTGAAGACTGATGGGAGATGAAGTCTGGGAAAGTCATCCCAAATCCCAGTGAATAGTCATAGTGCAGTTTCTCAACACATCCCTAAGGAGTTTTGTGGACTTTTCCTCTTATAAGGAGATCCTGTTCATCTAATTATTCAGTGTGTGAGAGAAGCTTTGCAAGGATGTAGCCAATGACAGCTTCGGTGTATGACCTTTGTTTGCTGGGGTTCCTCAGGTCCCAGTGTGGGTAGTAATCTTGATGACCTCTGGCCCCAGAACTCGTCACAAGAGGATTCCAAGACTTTTTGCATTTCCTGTCCAGTCCCTGGGGGATTTCAATCCAAAATGAGTAAGACCCAAGCCTAGACCTCACAAGTGCTGTGGGGTCAACAGAACTGCTGTCTCAGCCATCACCACTCCTCCACCCACGGCTGTTGCGCTCTTCTCCCACTGCCTTGTAGCCCTTCAACTGGGAAATGACCTCCCCAGCCTGCGCTGCATTATTTATTGCAGGGCGAGTGCATCTTCTCATACAGCTCCCCTGGCAGGTTGTTCCTTTAGTTTTTCACGACCTCCTTTCTCAAGGAACTTAGGACAAACTCCCAATGCGGGGCCAGAAGATATTTCAGTGGTCCTGCTGTGCCGCACTGTCTCCCCTGACCTTGCCAACAGTGTCCCAGTCAGACTTCTGTGCATCTTGATTCCGTTTCTTCACCAGAGTGAGCTTCCTGTTCACCCAGGACACTTTGCCACTCTTTCATTTTTAGAGACTAGCTTTAGAAGCTTGGATCACACTGCAGATTTAAATGCATTTCCTGTTTTATCGAAAACACCAATGTACTTTTGTTTGTTCACTTATCCCTCCATTTATTCAAATAATATTTTGTCTCACAATGTTAAGTCAAACCATTTGGTTCCTGCCTTCATGAATCTTATAGCTTCGGGGAGAGATAGGTACAGCAGAAATAACTTTATTTTTTAATACTATCTGATATCTTCTCAATTCTCTCTAATCTTATTGTCTTGTAATTTCTCAAGCTTCAAAACAATAGCACTTATTTCTTGAAGGGAAAAGGTATTTCTTGCCTAAAATAAAAAGATCATGACTGAGGTTTGGGTTCTGAATTAGACTTCCTTCTAAGTATATTTCAAGCAGGCGTCCTGAAAGCTTGGTTTTCTTGAGAGGGAAAGAGGTTTTTTTCTTAATCCTAAAAATTCCCTTGAATTTCAGAGACTAAAGTCTGAAGGATTGACTAGGGCATTAATCATTAGGGAAGAGAGTATGCAAACAAGAGTAGAGTTTATGGCTTCAGGAAAGTCCCCAGCTCCCATGAAGTGGGGAAAAAATCCTTTGCAGGGCTGTGAGAGGAATGAAAGGGAAGTTGAGAGAGGGGGAATCGGTTACCTACTGCCCGGGCCTTCTCCACACCCAGTGTGTGTCATCTCCCAGGCCTCAGACCAGTGGAAGATAGGAGGTGAGGATAGGAAGCATTCCTCACCGGTGTGGGGAATATGAAAGTCCATTGGATCAAACCGAGGAAAGAGAATGAAATTGGTTATGTTTCTGTTGGTGGAAGACCGTCTAGCTATCACCAAGATCTCCCATGCATTCTTCCTTCTGGGCCTATGGCTCCCTGGAATCAGGCATGGCCACATGACCTACTTTGAACAACGAAATGTGAACAGAAGTGAAAAGTTTCAAAGACAAGATTCTCTGTGCCTTCCTCCCCTGCGAGGCGACTCAGAAAGACCCAGGCAGCATAGCTACCAGATATGAGAGATGCTGTCAGCCTGGATTCCTGAGGATGCCAGCAGCAATACTTCGTTTCCATCTTCCATTTCCTTATTTTATGTCTCAATTTACCCTGAACTCAAGGGGAGACAATAAATGGTTTGAGATGGAAATCATGGACCCAGTTGTGGATATGTGAATGTGCCACACCAGAGACACCCGAGAAAAGATGTTAAGATAAATGAATATGAGGCTATAGAACTCTGAGGAAAGATCTACGGAGATATAAATTGATATATAGAAAGGGCATATAAATACAATCTCACAGCCAAACCACATGTCCCTTATTAGAAAAGAGGTTTTGAATTCGGGAAGGGTTTAACATATGATGATCTCATTGAACTGGTGCTAAGTACTTGGAAGACAATTCTAAATATCAGCCACGTTATTTTGAAAACTTATAAAATATTTTCATTTACACACACATAGAAACAAAATGGTGCTACCATTTACCTTTCTTTAAACTCCAGTGTAGTCCTGTCTCAGCCCCAGATGAATATTCATGTATTCCAAGTAGTGATACCAAATACAAATTGAGACTAATGAACTCCATTCCTTAATTGATTCATTTCTGGATATTTTTAAGGGTGATTTTAAAGCCAAGGTTTGAGAACACAGAAAATTAGGAACATCTAAAAGGTGGCAGCAATATGGTGGGAAGGGGAACGTCAGACTGGAAGAAAATATTTGATATTCTCTTGCAATTTGATAACTATTTGATATATTATAATGAATTTTATATGTAATTGGATAGGTGTTTGATTGGCACAGTTTCAGAAGATAGAAAACATAGAGGTAAATTTTGCTACAAAATAAGGGAAAATTTAAAGCTATTTTTTTTCTATTTCTGACTCCTAAAGTAATACATTTTTGAAAAGAACAAAAAATAAAATGTTAGAAAAGATCATTCACAAGCCCTTTACCCAGAGATAATCATTATTAATATTTTGTATATTTATATATTCACTTTGGCAACTATTTACTGAGTCCCTGTTATGTGTCAGATACTCCTTTAAGCAGTGGAATACGGTAGCAAGCAAAAAATGCCCCTGCTCTTAGGAAAGCTACATTAAAAACAGCAGGGGAGATACAGAATAAAGTATACAGGATGTCAGTGAGAAGTGCAATAAGGAAAAAAGTAGAGCTGAGTAGAGAGATAAAGCATGATGACAAGAGGGAGGGGAACGATATTATGTGATTATGATGCTATTTGAGAAAAATCTCAAGGAAGGAACCAAGTCGTAAAGCTATGTGGGACAAGAGCTTTCTAAATACACATAAGAGAAGACTTAGGTAGCTTTGTAACCTACATTTTTATTTAAGGATAAATAAGGAACCTCTCTCAAGCAATTAATTATGTTTCACAAATGCTATTGTTTATGTATACATAGTCTATTGCATGGGTATATGTAATATAAGCAATTCTCTACTGTTGGACATTAGATTGAATTAACTATCTTGCTACTATACCAAATATCTTTGTATAAAATTTTTATTTGCAGCTCTGATTAATTGGTCTGGACAATTTTCTTAAGACAGACTTTCTAAATCAAAAGATACTCTTAGGGATGCCTGGGTGGCTCCGCGGTTGAGCATCTGCCTTTGGCTCAGGGTGTGATCCCAGGATCAGGGATCAAGTCCCACATCGGGCTCCCTGCAGGGAGCCTGATTCTCCCTCTGCCTGTGTCTCTGCTTCTCTCTCCTGTGTCTTTCATGAATAAATAAATAAAACTTTTTTTAAAGATATTCTTAAATTGTGCCCCCCACCAAACCTAACTGATTTACTTTCCAATTAGCAGTATTGAAAAAAAGATTATTTTCAACTCCCCTTAACAAACATTGCATTTTTAAAAAATCTTTGCTAATAGAAGTTAAAATGTGTATTATATTTAATTTGCATTTCTTTCCTTATAAGTAAGGTTGAACAGTTTTATTCATATTTTTAATGAATCAGTGTATCATTTACATTAAATGTTATATGTATTAAAAGAATATCTATGACATTTATAAAAATAAAGGTAAAATGGGCATCTACATACTCAGTACCCAACTTAAGGATACAACTATTCCCATTATAATACAAACCCTTATGGACTATTTATTTATCTTTCTTATTGTTAGTTAGCATTTGAGTTGTTTTAGTATTTTGCTTTTACAAAGTATGTTGCTTTGAGCATTTTGACCACCCTTCCTATAGACACATGGAAGCGTTCCGCTATGGAATACTTATAAGATCTGGATCTCAGTGTCATAGACTAAGTGCACTTGCAATTTAGAAAATAAGCAGTTGGTGGTATTATTTTATACTGGTACAAAGTCATTGTAACTAATTTATACTTCCACCAAAAGAGCACAGATGTCTAGTTTTTCTATATCCATGCCAACACTGAATACCATCCAATGTTTTCATATTTCCTAATTTGGTAGATATAAAATGCTATCTTGTGAGTCTGCATTGTATTTTTCAAATTACCAATGAGGATGAACATGTTTTATGGTTTGCTGGGCTGGTTTTTGGCTAATTTGTATTACCTCTACTTTCTTCATTATCTCACCCTTCTGCTTCCATTCATCTGTTAGTTGGGTCATTATTGCATTATCCGAGTAATTAACAACGATTAGGTTGTATTATTGTAATCATCGCCTCATCTGTTGTAACAACTGAGAATCAAAGACATCTTTTAAAGTTTAACAATAAATCAATAGAAATTAAGCATACTTAATAATATAAACTCTCAGAACGATAATATTAGTGACTAAATTTGAATAGTGTAGGCAGGAGAAATGAGGAAGAAGAGAACATGAGCTAATTTTATTCTTGCTCACATACAAAACTCATGGGCACTACTTATGGGAATTGGGGACTAAGGGCTACATAAAAGTATAAGAATAAAGATAACCACTATTTATTACAAACCTTTCTAAATATAAGACCTATAATAAAGGCAAAGAACAAGAAAAAAAAAGAGCATATAAAAAGGTTTCAAATTAAGAAAAAAGGGAAAAAAGGAAAACACGCTATTATTTACTTTTTTTTTTAATCTACAAAACTATGGAAGATAAAAATAGGGACAATTCTATGGAGCTAAAAAAGCTTTCAGACTCAGACCTCTCATTCACAAGGACTTCTTCCAAGGTTCTGGAAGGATTCAAATGGTCATATGTGCTAGAAAATTTTGCATGTATTAGGTATTTTAATTACAAGAAGTTAGAACCAAGTTTTAATTTATAATTTTGTTTTCTTTTCCTTAAAAGCACCTATGAAACTGCATAAAATGAAAGATTCAAAAACTTGGATTCAATTCTATGAAGAAACTAATAAAAATGAATACTAGTTCGGGGTGGAAATACAGGAGATGGTGGGAGCAAGACTCAAATGTACAACTTCTTATGTGTTTTTGGTTTTTAAACCATGTAAATATAATCTCCATTAAGAATATGTAAATTTTCAAAAATAACCTTACAATATTGGGACCAAGGGGCACCTGGGTGGCTCAGGTGATTGAGCATCTGACTCTTCGTTTCTGCTCAGGTCATGATCTCATGGGTTGTGGGACTGAGCCCCACATGGGGCTACACACTCAGTGGGGAGTCAGCTTGTGGATTTTCTCCCTCTGCCTCTCCCCCCACCCTTCCTCCTACCTTTATACTGGTACAAAGTACTCACACACACTCTCTAAACAAACAAATAAATAAATCTTTTTTAAAAATAATGGGATTGAGTGTTGCTATGAATAAGTCTTTTTAAATGTTACCTAAAAACCAATATATTAAATTATTTCAATATTTAGATCAGGAACATATAGTTAAAAAGTTAAGAGAGAGAGAGAGAAACAAATAAGGAAGGAAGAATAGGAAAGGAGAAGAGGAAAAAAGAAAAGAAAGGAAAAGAAAAGAAGAGAAAAGAAAAGAAAAAAAAGAAAAGAAAAGAAAAAAAGAAAAGAGAAGAAAAAAAAGAAAAGGAAAAGAAAGAAAAGAAATAAAAGAAAGGAAAAAGAAAAGAAAGAAAAGAAAAAAGAAAAGAAAAGAAAAGAAGAAAGAAAGAAAAGAAAAGAAAAGAAAAGAAAAGAAAAGAAAAGAAAAGAAAAGAAAAGAAAAGAAAATATGCCAATAGACACTTGAGTCTGAGATAAATTTCTGGTGCAGCATCATATGAACATTGATCGAGTGCTGTATCCCAGTGTTTGAATGGAAGCAAGGACAGTGTGCTCTGGAAAACCTTTAGTTTGATGGCTCAGAATTGCTTATTTGAGCTCATGTGGCTTATTTATTGGCTTAGGAAAGGGCACCAATATCAACAAAGTATGTATTGAATGAATTAAATATTATTTATAAAATAAAACAAAATAATGTAGCATTAGCCTAAAAGCAATTTCTAAAACAAATACTGAAGACAAATTTGTAGAATGCTTTTTAGCAAAGTAGCTTCATGAGAGTTGGGTATACTCTCTCAAGGTGACCATTTTAGGGACGATACTAATATGTTTTTTCTGTGTGTTTTTTGTTGTTGTTGTTAAATGGGCCAATTCAATAGATCTTACAGGTAAGTGTGTTTAGCTTTGAAATTCAGGAAGTGAAATGGAAATTATAGTGAAAATAACCCAGGAAATTGTCTATAAAGATTAATGAACAAGCTGGACTTGGTTGGGCTCCACGAAAACAATTTCGCTCTTTGTCACCACGCCCTGTTGGGCGGCGGGCTACCCTACCCCTGAGTGAAGTGAAATCTCAGGCAGGTCCCTTCACTTTTGAGGTTATTTTTAGCTAATAAAATTTCCTCACACCTTTAAAGCTTCAAAGAATACAGGTCTGCCTGAGAATCACATAATTTTACTGCAAAACGGAACTTTTTTTTTTTTTTTTTTAATAAAATCCCACCTCATCCAGTGGGGCCTACACTGAACCTGGACAGCCTGCATCTGGAAAGGCCTGGGGCTGGGGGTGGCCTGTCATTGTTCTCCACCTTCTCTTTCCTTTTGCATCTCTTCCCCATTGCTGGCTGCTCTTTCTCACCCCTTCCAGAGACTGAAGAACAGTCGAAGGGCCTGAAACAATGGCAACCCAGCCTCAGAGAGCCCTGCGTGTGACCAGTGCGGTGCCCAAAGCCGACGAGCTCTCTCCCGGGCTTCTTCAGAAGTTCCCTGGACATCTGTCTGGTCGGGGTCGCTTCCCGGACCCTCTGGTTCAGGCAATGCCTCGCTTCTTGAGGGCCACTTGGGCTTTCAGGGGTCAATGGGCCAATGGGGCTTCTTTGAGTCTCCAGTCAGTCCTCTCAAAGGATTCCTGGAGCTGTGCTTGGTCCCCAGGGGTCACAGGTCCGCTCACAGTTGGCTCGCGACAGCGAGAAGGCAGGTCTCAGTGCCACCACCCCCTGCCCGCATCAGCGGACACGGCAGCCAAGACCCTTGTCTCCTTCTCACCTCATGCCTAAGAGGGACCTCGGCTGTCACTGACGTGGATTGTGGCTCTTCCTCTCTGATTTGTTGTTAAATATGTCTTATTAATTGACTTTGTAATACTAATTTTTGGTAAAAAAAAGAAAAAGGGTAAGTTCTACCTACACTTGGGGTCATTGTTCTTTTACTTCAAGAGTTTGCTTGTCAGCCCCTGATTTTGTTGTATTTCTGCTCCTAAGTAGGATCAGTCAATAGATCCTTTTTTTTTTCTATTGTGTTTTGTTTTACTGTTAGGTTTAGATATTAGGGTTCTGCTAATTCTCTAACTGGCCCCATCCTTCACATGCTCTGGAGAACTTTTTATGAGACGCAAGCCAGCTTTTCCTGGGTGTTTTAGACACCCTCATGCAACCTGCTGTGCTGAGCATGATGGAGGCCTTGCTGAGGCCTCGCCCAGAGGAACAATGAGCCACGGGACTCCAGTGGGACAGTCGCCGGGACCCGGTGGGGAAGAGAGCAGATGGGACTCAGCGAACGCGGCAGGTACACCCAGGGGGTCTGCTACGTGTTTCTCTGACAGGCCGAATTCTTCTCCACTCCCTTCACGTACACTTGCCTGCCTGGAACATTCTCCCACTCTTCTCAGTCATCTGTCAAGTCTTGCTTTAGATGTTACCTCCTCGGAGAAACCTCCCATGTCCACATGAATTGAAGTTAGATCATGGGGTACAGTTTCTCAGATAGTTCTGAACATCTGATACTAGCGCATATTGGGGCGCCTGGGGGGCTCAGTGGTGGAGGGGCTACCTTCAGCTCAGGATGTGACCCCAGGGTCCTGAGATCGAGTCCCATATCAGGCTTCCCTTAGGGAGCCTGCTTCTCCCTCTGCCTGTGTCTCTGCCTCTCTGTGTATGTCTCACATAAATAAATAAATAAATAAATAAATAAATAAATAAATAAATAAATAAATAAAATATTAGCACATATTACAATCCGTAGTTGTATATTTATTTATTAATGTGATATTTTTTAAGTGCCTTGGTGCTTTGGGACCATAATCTCTGTGAGGGATATGTATGGTTTTCTCCTACAACTCTATGTTCAATTTGCTAGTAAATTCACGGTACATAGTAAATAGTAAAAGTTCGTTAAATTAGTGCAAAAAATACATTTTGCATAGTTATGTATATGTTTTTATATATGAGTGAGCTGCATTCTTTTCGTTTTAGTGTCCTCCTGGAAACCGTGTTACTCTTTGAATCTCTGGAACTCAGAGAACCTGTCTACAAAACTGCCACTCAAGTCCAACATCCACATCTAAGGAACAATTAGGTGTTCAATTCAACTAAGAAATTAAATGACAGGATCGTTAAGTGACGTCTCCAAAGTCGTACCAGTTTATACCAGAGTCTGGACAAGAAGCCGTATCTTCCCGACTTCTATCTTCACGTAGTTCCCACGTGCTATCACCTCTCTTTTTCCTCCAAAGTTCTATTGTCTCCACTCCTCTATCTCTCTTCCCTCCAGCAGAAGTCCCTCCTCTGTCCCTCCCTATTTCTTTTTTTTTTTTTTTTAAGATTTTATGTATTTATTTGAGAGAGAGAGTGAGGGCACACAAGAGAGCACGAGTAGGGGGAGGCAGGGGGAGAGCTGGGGGCAGATTCCCTGCTGAGCACGAAGCCTGCACCCAGGACCCTGGGATCGTGACCTGAGCTGAGGGCAGACCCTTAGCTGACTGAGACGCCCAGGCTCCCCATCCCTCCCTATTTCTGAGGCTCCACAACGTGATAAAGGAAAATCAATGTCTTTGAGTACAAAGGACTTTGAAAGCAGAGAGACCAGGGTTCGAATCCTAACTCAGTCCCCTAACACCTGTGAGAATTTAGTTAAGTTCCTTAATTCCATTGAGCCTGTTTCCACACCCAGAATATGGATGTAGGATTGTAAATATTAACTGAAGAAACTACATGTCGAACAAATACCCAACATAGGCCCTCGCACAATCTCACGCTTAGAAACCGTCAGTCTGTGTCACTAATTATCTTACCGGGCTCTGCGTAAGCATGTATTTGTTTGCCCTGACACTGTTTGCAAAGCGTAGGAGCATCCATAGGGAGAGCTCTGAGTTCAAAGCCACTATGATTAATATGATTAATATCGCACTGAATACTGAGACTATGTCCAAGACCCTAAAAGTCAAAACAATCTCTGAAAAAAAAAAAAAAAAGCCTTTCTATGAGTTCCTTGAAGATGCAGTGGTTGCTGAAAAGACAAGAAAATCAATCCTGAACTCAATCTTTTAATTTCTTCTCATGATTACTGTTCTCAAATGGGGAATACAATTAAAACTAATGCTATATTAGTGCACTTCTCTCAAAATAAACATTGATCAGATTCTACGTGAAGGGTCTGTAACATCTCTTCTGTAATTATTTTAAAATATATTAACAGGGATCTGTGTATTGTAGGACAGAGAACACTGCTTCTCTAAGACAGGAGCTCCGAGTTCTGGCACCAGCTCCACCATTCACCAGCGACGTGACCTATGGAAAGTCATTTGTTGTGCTTGACTCTCCGTCTCCGCAGTCAAATGGGTACATTCCTGCCCCACTGAATTGTTCAAGGATCACACACGATGCATGTGACAGACAAAAATTGCAATATGCTTATAAGAAACCATTATGATTTCTATGCACGTTCCTGAAAAATAGGATAAACACCAGCCAGAGACATCAGAATCACCGGGACTCAACACAAATAAGCTACCCTGCTTATGATCATCAGGCCACGAGACAAGCGTGGCACCGAACGCACAGAGGGTTGACTAGCTTATGTTATGAGAAGGGTTATTTCTTTCATTTTTAGGTGACACTCAAAGGTATGAAAATAGCTGAGACTTGCTGCTGCACACTGAACTTATCTATTAAATAATCCTCCCTCCAAATGATCCAAGGCATCAGAAACTCAGATACGAGGCGCAGAGTTTTGCCTTCTTCCCGAAGCAGCCTGCTCTGCTAATGCAGGATATCAATCCAGGTTAGTGTTTGTTAGACTTAACTTTTTTCCTCAACAGCTTCTGTGATGTCCTGTTATCTAGGAAACGCTTCACCACTGCAAACGTCGATTTAGCTCTTGTCAAAACCTGCTAGTTATGAACCCTGATGCTTTTTCCTGAACCCCTACATTACAGTGTAGTTAGAAATTTTTAAAATTCTATTGCCACCTCCAATAGCCCGTAGGTTGGATTAACCGTGGCTATGCAATAAGGCAGGTGTTGAGCGTGGGGAGTAAATAACACGTACACAGACACCGACCTGTGTGTAGCTGACCTGTTATCAGCCGTCACAGTGCCATGAATCTCACAACTTGGTCCTTCTTCCAGCTCTTGATTGTGCTAAACAAAATGCTTATCCTTTATTTCGTATCATGAAACTGACGGCATTTATATCCAGACCGATGCCAGAGGAGATAAAATTTTCCTGAAGGAGGGACAGAAACCATCTGCTCCTCTGACAGAGGGCTGGGCCGACGTCAGGCCCTTAATTGTCATCTGTAATCACTAGATGGAAGGGAAATAAGAAATTACCTTTCCAACAGAGGCATCTAACATCATCCACAGGACCCCGTTTCGTTGACTGCGAGAGTGCCACTCCCGGGGGTAACATTGCTCAGGGTTACCTAGAACGAAAAGGAGCGTGCAATTGAGGATGCAAAAGATACCCTTATGAAAATAAGCCCAAGCTCCTTTTGACAAAAATGTCTTTATTCTATTTTTCTCCAAATAGCTTAAGCTAAATGTTTTTCACTCAACATTCAATAAATATTTATTGATCAACTAGTAAGCCTCTTTCATTATTTAAGGCACAGATAGAAGTAGATGGGGCCCAATCCCTATATTCAGGGAACACAGTGTCTTTAGGAGAGAAAAGTGTGTAACCACGCAGTCAGAAAACAATAGGATAGGATAGGATGGGAAAGGCTTTCTGGATGCTGTGGAAGCGCAGAAGCACCAGGGCTCTAGGTTGCTGGTTAGTGTTTCAACAAAAAAAAAAGAGGAAGGAACAGTCAGCCGGAGTCTTGAAGGTTAAATCAAGACAAGGTGATAATATTCCAGGAAAAAAGGAATCAATAGTGCAAAAGCACAGACTATGAGAAAGCACAATATCTTCAGGAAATAACAAGTAATTAATTATGTTTGTCTGGATCTTCATTTTCATAGAAGAGATTATTGATTTCCAGCTCGCTGAAGAGAACGGTAAACTGACCGGCGTGATGAAGTAAAGACAAGTTCATTGCTTACTGCAGTAAGGGGAGCCGCTTAAGACCCGGACAGAACCTAAGTGGCATCTTGGGAGCGGGGAGCAAAGCAGCATCTCTAGGGTTTGGGCCTCTAATGTAAGGCATATCTTTCCGTGAGGGAGTCTGATTGGCACTGAACAGTGTTCCTAATGTCATCGGGTGAGATTAATGGATAAGGTAAGGCGGGAACTGTATTTTTTTTAAGATTTTATTTATTTATTTACTTAGTTAGTTAGTTATTTAGTTATTTATTTAACAGAGAGAGAGACCTATAGGCAGAGAAGGAGGGAGAGCACAAGCAGGGGGAGCAGCAGGCGGGAGGGGAGGGAGAAGCAGGCTCCCCACTGAGCAGGGAGCCCAACACGGGGCTGGATCCCAGGACTCCAGGACCATGACCTGAGCCCAAGGCAGGTGCTTAACTCACTGAGGCTTAGAGAAGTCTTACTTATAAATAATGTCTTTTGAGGAACTAGTGGAGCCAGATTTCAAACCTAGTTCTAGCAGATTCCAAAATCACCGCGCCCTTTGTCTTCAATAATGCTGTTTTAAAGCAGGGGTGCAAACGGAAAATGTTTCTCAATAGGGATTGACTAAAGCGTGGACCCACGGACCACCCGGTTGCTTATTAGCAATGCAGACTCTTGAGCCCCATCCCAGAACTCCTGAAGCAAAATCCAACAACAAAAGCTCAGGTGATTGTTACGCACATTGAGATGTAAGCAGCTATTTTAGGGGCCTCTCAAGAGTTCTTGAGCTGCCATCCCCCTGAGAGTAGCTCCAGTTGTGCAGTGGGGTTTTCTACATCCCTCCAGCCTCCAGCCCTGTCCTTCTATCCCTTACCCTCCTCATCAGGGTAAGAGAAAAAGCAACAGAAACTACTAGCATAATAGCCCCTGGAAACTGCTACAGAAGTGCGATCAACAGGGCAAGAGAAATACGGTTTTTCTTGTGGATATTTGCCCCCTAAGCCGGAAAACCTTGAGCCTACTCCTAGTTGGGAAGTAAGGACCGGCCGTCGCCTGTCCATGACGGAACCTAGAGCTCATCTGCAGGCCAGAAGAGAGACTGGGGGTTAGGTGGTGAGGGGGAGGGCGAGGGGAAGCCCCGAGGAAGGTGGGAAGAGGAGGAAAAGGGGGTACAATATGGATGGAGGCCAGACTTTAAGGAGATTACTGGCTACCCACAAAGAGGTATCCCTGTGGAATTTGGGGGGGGGGGGACAAACGTTTTATATCAGCTGAATCCACCCATGGATCGTAAGATCACATCATTTCCTTTTGGCTGATGGCCTGTATCTGCACCGTAACCGGATCTTTATCACTCTCTTCATTTACTCACTCATCAGTGTCTTCAAGGCCTACGATGTGTTGGACACTGTCCTAGGCAACGGCGACACGCGAACAAGATGAGCCTGTCGCTTCTCGGCGCTCACATTCTGATGGGAAGGAGAGAGAGACAATAAGGGCCAAGTGATGGTTCATTGTTTACAAGAAAGAGTTTTCCCTCAGTGTGATTGTGAGTAGATACCTGCACTCTGGGGACAGGTGACGCTTGAGACCCGTACCCTGGGGGGGCAACGTGGGGCCAACCCTGGCAAGCAGCCGCCGAGCAGCCTCCTCTCAGAGCAGGGTCCCTGGGGCTCGAGGAGGGTCCTGGGCACCCCGTGAGACCTTGTGACATCTCTCAACGTCTTCCCGCAGTGTCCCTTCCGGCTCTGGGCAGAAGGGAGAGGCGCTCCTGCTCCTCAGGCCGCTGCCTCTGGGTGCCACCGCCCTCCCTCCTGTGGGTCCTCTTCCTCAGGATGAGCAGCCCTGGAGACTGTGCTGTCAACAGGTGCCCAGTGGTCACCCAAAGGGACACAAGGTGCTCTCCATGGGGCGCTTCCTGTGGGACACGCTGCTGTGGGAGGCCGCGGGTCACTCTCCTCCAGGGGCCTGCTCTTCCCCTGGGGCCGGTGACAGTGGACAAGGCCCCTCTCTCGGGGCACAGGTCTAGGCTCTTCTCTCAGCCAGTCGGAGCAACACTGTCCCCTTCACGGTGTTTGACAGCTTACAAAGGCTTTGCTCACACCGTCTTCTGTTTCTACACATGGCAGCTCGGAAAATTATCTTCAAAGACAGTAAACATCCCCCCAACCATCTTGGTGCCCAAGAGTCTGTGCCACACCTTCTGATCCCAACCCCCCCTGCTTTCCACTATCCCACTGCTCATTTTCCCTCCATCACCGACCTCTCCCACTCCCTCCTTCTTTCTTTTTGAATTTATTTTTTAATTTTTTATTTCCACTCCCTCCTTCTTTCTCTCCCTCTCTCCCTCCCTGTCTCCTCTTTATGGTTCAGATATTTTTAAGGCTGAAAGAATATAAAAGTGAAGTAGCCATTCCTAACTAACCTCTTACATAGCTTACTTCTGATTTTCATTGTCTTCTTCTTCTTCTTTTTCTTTCTTTCTTTTTTTATTTTTTAGGACTGGATTTGGGTAATGTCTACCTCCACCATGGGGCTTGGACTTACAACCTTGAGATCCAGAGTCCTGTGCTCCGCCGACTGAGCCAGCCAGGCACCCCTCATCTTCTTTTTGGGAATAAAATGCTTAGCATTCTTCTATCACTATTTTTTGTAAAGAAAACAGTATTAGTTATTACCCTTATCATGAATTATAAACTCCATTGTTAGTTCTACTGGCACTAAAAAGAACTAGTTGACTGGTGACTGCAGATCTCAAAATAAACTAGGTCTTGGGCAGCCCCAGTGGCACAGCAGTTTAGTGCTGCCTTCAGCCCAGGGCGTGATCCTGGAGACCCTGGATCGAGTCCCACATCGGGCTCCCTGCATGGAGCCTGCTTCTCCCTCTGCCTGTGTCTCTGCCTCTCTCTCTCTCTCTCTCTCTCTCTCTGTGTGTCTCTATGAATAAATAAATAAATAATCTTTTAAAAAAATAAATAAACTAGGTCTTTTTTTTTTTTTTTTACTTTTTATTATTATCGTGAACCAGCATTGTTCACTAAGGCCATAACAAGGAAATAAATTTAGCATCGATGGATAAAACGCCCACACATATCTCTCCAAGCCCTTTGAAATATATTACGAACAACAAAAAAGTCATTCAGAAATAAAAACAATATATTTTCCTCCTTAGGAAACGTTTCTTTCATATATGAGGCAGTGATTATTTAGCTGATTTCTGAGACTTGAAGCAAACTTCTCCCTGAAATATGTATATAAAGTGATCCATAAAAACTAAGTGTGGCAACGATGAAAAATGAAGAATGAGCAGTAATGTATGTAGAGATTTTAAAGAAAAACCCTTATAGGGTTATCATCACCCTTCCTCCTTTTGGTAGCAATGTCTTATTGAAGAGAAAGTCTTTGGCTTCCTCTATGGTTCTTTCAGTTTAATTTGGAAGCGCATTTCCTTTGGACACTAAAAGTAAACTCGGTAATGCCTCAGTATTGAAGTTTTAGACTGATGCTCAAGGGTACTCAGTTTATAGATCCTACTTTAACTGCCTCCTTGAAGTGTGTACAAAAAATAAAACAAAAAACCCTAAAGCGATAGTATTGATTCCTAAATAAGAATCACGGGGACTCACTTATCTATGTCCTTTTCTTAACCCAACTTACCAAAATGGGATGAAAAGGAATTTAGCAAAGTTCCAGAGTAAATGTCTACATTCTAGAAAGATTCCAACAAGGACCCTTAAATCCTAGAGAAACTATATGTACTTCAGCTGAACAGACTGCCCTCAAAAATTGTATTTTTTTCATATAGTTATAATAGGCAGCACGACAGGTGAAGTTATCCATGGAGCAGGGGGAGGGGGACAATATCATTTATTTTCACATTTACAGACCTAGAGTAGTACTTGGTTTGGATACTTACTACACAATATACCAGATTGAATATTTATGGACATATCGAGCTCTATTCTTTCCAACATATCCAGGAGAACAGAAACAACTAAATAGAAAGAGAAGGTTCCACCCCCCTTCCCCACCTCGAGTGTGTGCGAGCACACGGGCAACACAGTTTTGATTTTCTCGTCCGACATTTGTTTTCCACGGCCCGATGGGAGTTCCCCAAGCCACTCTGTAGCCCGACTCTAGGCAAAGTGGAGTTGAGATGGAAGTCTTGCCCTCCTCACTCTGAAGGTAACCCTCGTGTGCCTGATTCTAACCCTCTCTTCAGGCCCTACAGAATTACCCCAGGATGGAACTCACAAGTTCTCTTTCTGTTCTCATCATTTTTAAGATATTTCTTAGTATCTTTGATGTTTTACCATCACTCTATGATATTCCTGGGTCATTTTTTTTTTTAAAGCCTGCTTCACACTAAGAGTTTTCAATATGGTGGCTCAAATGTTACTTCTAGAAAATGATAAACAGCAGCGGCTTAAACAACATGAACTTATTGTCTCACAGCTCTGAAGTTCCTCAGAAGGAAGCTCAGTTCCTTTTGAGGGAAGTGAGGGAAAACCCTTCCCATGCCTCTCTCTTAGCTTCTGGCGCTTTGCTGGTGATCTTTGATCCTTGGCTTCTCCTGCACCACCTTCCTCTTTGCATGGCATTCCCCTTGTGTGTATCTATGGGCAAATCTCTCTTTCCTGCTGGATTAGGAACCCACCCTAGTATGAACTCAACTAATTACATCTGCAATGATCCTATTTCCAAATAATGTAACATTCCGAGGTAATAGGGGTTAAGACTTCAACATGTGAAATTGTTGGCAGGGTGGAATGTGCAATTCAACCCAAATTCAACCCATAATAGAAACCAACAGTGTCTTCTTTACTATCCTCAGTCTGGTGTCCATGTGTCCAGCCCCTGACTGCTCCTGTCCTCGTAACACCAAACCTAGAGCACACACCTGCCTGCACCCTGGCAATAATGAAGGTCAGAAATGAAGTGTCTGGATTTAAGTTGGGGAAAGTGAGACTCATACTGTGTGATCCAGGTAATACGTGGGGAGGGTGTTCAAAAAATACGAGGATCCATATTAAAGCTAGGGAGCCCTGTCCCTTCTTGACACAAATTAATCTCTCTGATCTTTAATTTCCTCATTTTTAACATGGGGTTTTGTGTGGCCTAACCGTTAAGGTCTTAGCGTGATGTGTTGTATATAAACAGGTGTTCCATAAACGCCAGGTCGTTCTACTTCCTCTCACTCCTCCAGACTCTCAAAACTCTTAACTTCTTGCATGGTCTCCATCACATTCTGTCTTGTGTTTGTATGTTTGTCATATTTCCCCAATTTTAATGCATGTTTCATGAGCCAGGGACTTTGTTCTAGACCAGTGCTTCTCAAATCATTTGTGATAAAGGACCATGTATAAGATATCCAATCTGCCACAGACCAATATTTTTGTTAAATCTATTAAAAATAAGTTCTAGAAAGATGAGATTAAGAAAAAACACATATAAATTATAAGCCCCAATTTCATTACAGTCAACAAACATAAAATTACTGTCCAAAATGCTACAAAAATTTCCGAATGCTTACTGCAGATTTCTGTATTTAATCCATTGGAGACCAGTCACCCACATTTCACTGGTCTATGGACCACACTTTGATTGGCATGTCCCAGACCCTTACTCCCCAGAGTGTGGCCCCAGTACCAGCAGTTTCGGTCTCCCCTATGAAAATGCAGAGTATCAAGACTTTTCTCAAACTTATTGAATCAGAACTGGACATGGAGGTTTGTCATTTTGAATCCCTTCTGTTACTGAGCTCCAAGGGTTCAATCAAAAATCTGCTTAAACGTTTTGAGTAGAAACACCCCAGAGAGACCCAATATGTGACTTTTAGTGCATCTGTCAGGGGATTTTCATTTTATTGGAATCCTGTAACTATTTGTTGATTAACAATGGAACAGTGTTTGTTGTCTTCTCCTACTACCAAGAACATCACTTTTTATATGAATAGGTGACTTTACATTTTTAAAGCACAGTATTATTACAATTTATAATCTTAATGCTTTTGTACGTGTGTACGTGTGTGTGTGTGTGAGTGTAATTCTGTTTTCTGTCCAGCTACCAGCCTGTGAAGCACGTAAAGGAGGAACCTAATTCATTACCACTGGATAATTTGCTGTTTGTGTTTCATTAAGTCAAGATTAAGGTTGACAGAAATAGCTTTCAGAGAACTGCAGTACGTTGTAGTGAAAGGAGATCAGCTTTGAAGTCAGACTTGCCTCCAGCTGAGGCTAGGTTTTTATCCATTGTTCACTTATTCTCTGTGGTCAAAACTTCCTCATTTGTAAAGGTTAGTATTCTGATTCTGGGTGATGGATAAGGTCAAAATAATGTATTTATACGACACACGAGTAAGATGCCTATTATATTGTTACTGCTCAGTAAACTTTGTCTTTCTGAAGAGAGAAAGGAGCTTACTCATTTTTTAATGAGGCTATTATTGGAAGGACCAAAAGTATATAAAACATAAATAAATAAGTTTAATTAGGCAGAGAAATATATAGTCATCATTTCTTGGATACTCATAAGTTTGAAATTGTAGCTATATGTTACAAGTCATAGGTACTCGATGGGGTTTTCTCCATGGTAAACCTGGTATTGTGCCCAGTATGAATCTGTCCCATGCCCGTAGTACCTGTTACAGTGCCTTGCTCATGGAAGATGCTCCATAGATGTTTCTGGAAGAAATTGTGACTTCTTTGCAGTGAGGAACCATGTCTTATATCTCCTTGTTCTGTGGTCCTCTCATCAGTTTCCTATGCCGGAGCTTCCCACCCAGTGCACAGCTGCACGCATGTGAGCCACGAAGGGTTTTCAAGTGTCTACAGACCTTGACCTCCTACGCCTGCTCAACAGCCATACAGGGCCTGGGAAACGAGAGCAGCTTCCTTCTGTTTATCCCAGTAGCGTAGAGCTCATACATGAGAAAGGTTAAGAGAAATGGGCCCCTCCTATCTTCTTTCCAAAGTGGAATCTTTGATGCACGTGGCTCTCTCCTGTAGAGAAAATCCTTTGAAATGGTGCCCGAGTTTTACTTACCTCCACCTCCTTCCTCCTGGACAAGTGTAATTCATCTTTAGATGAGTTGGGGTGACTCTCTCACCAGTTACTTTTAGTGTAAACTTGACCCTGGTCTCTAACTATATTTCTTTTCTTCCATTACTCTTTCAGATATACCACACTACACCTGGGCACCTCCCAGAAGGGCACTAAAATGATTTTACCTAGTGCACTGTTACAGTTTGTCCTTGCTCAGTTTGTTTTCAGGGCTCTGAGGGAACATACCCTAGTTCGATATTTCTGTGACATGAGTGAGTATCTTCTCAATCTCATGCTATTTTCCCTTTTTAACAGCAGAAATATAGGACCTCAAGCGGTTTAGTAGGCAACAGCCGCTAACCAGAATTCAATAACTTTGCTTTACGTTTGTCTTTATTTTTATGGTTTATTTTAAAGCAAAATAAAGGTCTGAGTGGCTCAGACCATTAAGCATCTGCCTTCGCCTCAGGTCATGATCCTGGGGTTTTGGGACTAAGCCCCACATTGGGTTCCCTGCTCAGCGAGGAGTCTGCTTCTCCCTCTGCCCCTCTGTCCTTTCCTCCTTCCCTCTTTCTCCACTTCCCCGCCCTTGCTCATGCTCTTGCTCTCTGTCTCTCTCTCAAATAAATAAGTAAAATCTTTAAAAAAAAAATAAGGCAAAATAAAACTATATTTTACTATACTATTTAAATTATAGTAATCAAAAACCACTTTTCAATATACTTATTTAAGTAGCAAAATGAGTTAAAATGCTGAAGTTCATGGATATAGCACACTCAAATACATGGATATAATAAATCCGTTAAGATTATATTCAAATAACTGACATGAGCGAAACACCCGCAGAGCAGAAGGGTGCTGGGTTTTGAAGCCAAATACCTGGGGTTGGGAAGCAGCTTTGTGAGTTACTCAAGCAAAGTGCTTACCCCCTTCCTGGGGCACAATTTTCCCTTCTCATCTGTAGAACAGGGATTACAGCAACTGCCCCAAAGAGCATTTCTTGTGAATTAAAGGAAACAATGTCCATGAAAGAACTTTGTAAACTAGAAGCAGTGAAATACATGTCAGTTTGTCATTTTTATGAATATATGATAACTACCATTTCACATTACATCCCGGTGTCCTGAGAGAGTCATGCGAATTGTAAGATGCGTGATATGAGTATATTAATTACTTTTTAATTTTTTTCAGTATAGTTGACCCTCGGTGTTAACATTAGTTTCAGGCATACAACTTAGTGACTCAGCTTCTCCAACTAATACGTTATGCTCACCTCAAGTGTAGCTACCATCTGTCACCGTCCGGCGGTGCTGCTCTCTATCCCGGGACCTATTCATTGCTTACCTGAAAGCCTCTATCTCCCGCTCCCCTTCACTGGTTTCGTGCATCCCTCACCCCATTCTCTCTGGCAACTATCAGTCTGTCCTTGGTATCTGTAGGTTAGAATTTGCTTTTTGTTTGCTTTATCATTGTGTTTTTTAGATACCACACATGAATGAAATCATACTGTGTTAGTCTTTCTCAGTATGACTTATTTCACTTGGTATAATGCCCTTTGGTCCACCCACATCACAGATGGCAAGATCTCATCCTCGTTTATGGCTGTGCAACTTTCTTTGTAGGTATGTATACCCCTTCTTCCTTATCTGTTAGTCAAGCAATGGGAGTGTAAAAATGCATTTAGATTTCTAAAATTGGGGCATAATATCAAAAATAATGAGTTTTACAGATGTAATAAAATCTTGTAAATACCGGTAACCCTGGTATCACATTTATTTCCAAGGTTTATTATGTGCCAAACTCACTTCAGGGGTAGCCAAGTACTACTGACGGAGACTATTGTGAATGAGCTGCACCAGGCAATTATCGAACTCCTTGGGCAGAGGATGAAAGAAAACCAAGCAGGGTGGAAGAAAACGGGGGGTACTCTGAGGAGAGGTGATTAGGAGACTGTGTTCTGGGGGGGGATCTGGCCTACTTTGAGCCTCAACAGTGTTACTATGGGAACCTGATGAGTCTGTTGGGAAGCAGGAAAGGAAGAGTGCCCAAAGAAAATGTGGGACTTTCACCCTGGTGGAAAGCCAGGCTCTGTGCTCTCAAGCAGCCTGCCAAAATACACAGTCTACAATAAACTAAGGCTTCGAGAAACTTGGAGTACACCAGTCTTGTAATCGTCACAATCCACATACTTCAAATAGCAACCAGGAAAAACGGGGGAGATTTGGACTTTCTGGAAACCTCTAGAAGAGAAAGCCAGCTGGGCCCCAACAGACTTATTTACGCACTGGACGCCTGATGGGGTCGTTAAGGCTGGATACCGGAAAGGAATATATATTTGAATCTCACAACAATGACACTTTAAATGGCTTACAGAAACAGTCAGATAAGGTTCCCAATGAAAAAAAAAATCATGAGAAAGGAATATTTTTATTTCTCATCCCAGCAAATCCGCGGTGACAAAGGTCCCTGACCTTCCTGCAGCTTGTGTGAAAGTTTTAGAACTTAAAATCCAAATCGGTATTTATGTATTCCCGTATCTTAGGCTACGGAGCAGTCCGTTTTTTTAACCTTGGATGGTCTGAGCCATGACTAGTATTGTGCCATCAACCAGACAAATGGCATCGACAAGACATTCTTTGTGCCATCAAGTTTATTGACCAACTAGTGGTTCTCAAGATGGCCCAGGGACCCCCCTAGAAGTCCCCAAAATCCATTCAGGGGATCTGTAGTGTCAAAACTGTCTTAATAATACTTCTAAAATGTTATCTACCTTTCCTTTTCATTCTCTCATGAGTGAACAGTGCTGTTTTGCAGAGTCAGTAGAAGTACAATGATTAACAGAATGAATCCAGAAGCAGATACAAGGAGCAGCTGCCTTCTTTTAAGCCATCAAGATATTTGCACAAATGTTGAACAACGCTACTTTCCTCCTAATTTGTTTTGTTTTGAAAAATATAGTCATTTTTCAGTAAAGACACTTTGTTTATGTTGGCACTGATTTCCATTAACGTGTAATGGGTTTATTATTATCATTTTCAAATGAAAATCTTCTCAGTTCTAATTTTCAACATGGACTCCAGCAATAGGTATGTAATAGACCAACAACAACAGGCCTAACACACACTTCGGGTCCTCCTAAAGGGGCATCCTCCGGCCAAAAAATGTTGAGACCCAACTGGCTATTAAGCTGCTAGTTCCTACAGGCCTGATTTCCTGCAGTTTGGATTTTCTGGGATTAGCTTGAGGAAAAGTAACCCACTACAACCCTATTAGCAATTTCAGTTAAGTAGCAGCTGGATCAACATGTGTGACGAGAGGACCTACAGAAGGCCCAGAGAGGAATCTTTTTTCTACCAGCTACTAATTTGTGCTGTCCATCCTGAGCCACAGAACCCTCAGGCAATTATCCTTCGGGATTTATCTGTCAGCTATCGAACTATAGCGACACTCGAGAAGATGTTGAGATTTGTGAGTTTAAAATAATGACCAACGGGGTTTTTTTTTTTTTTATTACAACTGAGTTAGGCCAAATCACATATGTCACCAACGCAAAGACTATGCGGCGGAGTTCTAACAGTGACTTAAACCCTTGCTCGCTCAAAACTAGTGAATATGTAAAAAGGAGTATTGTGGAGATAGGGGTGCAGACCCTAGAGTCCAGCAGAAGTGGGTCTGAACCATGTCCCACACGTGCTGACACCATGACCTTGGGGATTTTAAGTTGGATTATTTCTGTAGGGCTTAGCGTTCTCATCTGTAAAATGAGAAATCGAAATAATAGCTTCACTGCATGGAATGATTTGCAAATTAAATGAGACACTATGCAGCGTGCTTCCCGTACATCATCTCATTTAACCCTCGTGGTGATCTTAAGACACAGAGGTTATTGGGTTTTCGTTTTACAGACAGGGAAACTGGCATTTAGAAAAGTCAAACCATTTTCCGAAGATCCTGCTACTGTAAGTGGCAAAGCAGGGATTTGCTTTTGACGGCTCCGAATCCAAACAGCCACGCCGGTGTGTTTTCTCAACAGCAAAGATTAGACAAGTGCATGCTTCTCTTTCCCTTGTCCTCTGTCTTGAGCCCAAGATACAGGAACTGACGATTCCTCTTTTATAGAGGGTTTACAATTTCTTTCCTGGGTCCACACAGCACACACATATTTCCCAAGTTCCCTTTAAAGGCTCTGGAATAGGGCTAAGCATTTGTGACAAATCCATGTAAATATTGGGTTATATACTGAGTGATAAATGATCATAAGAAAGGGAAAAAAATGACTTCCTCCTAAAAAGCTCTTACTGAAGCATTCTAGATGAAAAGGCTTGAGGCAGTGCAGGCTCACTTCCTCCTACGCCCCCAGGTCCACAGGCTTGGGGCCAGATGCCCTACAGCTGGAAGTACTGTTCCTTAATATTGTAACGGAGATGCAGAGTTTCTGGAAAGGTCTCTTAGATCTTAACCCAAGTTAAGAAAAGACAACAACAACCTTGATGCTTTAAAAAAAAATTTATTGTAAATTCAGAGTAATGGGCTAGTGATTGCAGAGTTAATAACCTATACATCCATTTATATCCTGTGAGCATCTCTAGCCAGGAGCCTTCTCTGTTTTCGGACTGGCCATCTAAAACTGCAAATAAATGTTTACATTCGATCTCTGTGGCTACCGTTCTCCGTTGGCTGGGTAACAGAAACTGCTTACCACTCAGATCATCTGACGTCTCTGCGAGCACCTTCCCCTCTCGCAGGGCTCGGCTGTAAATGTGACTGCGGCATGAATCCGTGTGCACCCGACCGGGTCATGCTCTAGCCTTGAAGGAAGAGCTCAGGAATGAATCATGGCCATATCCCTTTGGCTCAGTAAACCACAATTTTGATTTCACTTTTCTACTGGGATAGAGATTTAAAAAATGTATCTGTTCAAGTGAAAGTTGGTAGTTTTATGTTTGTCTTATTAGAGTTTCATAGAGTGATATTTGGATTTATTGAATGCCTCTTGTCCAGAATTACTTTGAAGTTATTAGCAGAGTAAAGGAGGCCAGTTCCAATAAGCTCCAACTTCAGTTTTCCACCCGGCATTCTGAGAACAGCATCGTTAGGGCTATGGAATGATGGACCGATACTCCGCATTTCTAAAACGTCTTTCATCTGTATCTCTCTGTCACTTCGCTTTTAAGAGGTAAGAGAAATTCGATATCATGGTTTCTCTGAGATTATTTCCCAAAGTACAGCTTCACACATTCTAGTTCATTCACATGTACTTCCTCCAGAGAAAAAATAATTATCAAGATATTTGACATATATGTAGGTCAAATACTCTCCCAGGTCAAAAAAAAAAAAACCCAACAGCAGCAAAAGGTCCAAGATGTCACAGAATTCTTGCATGAAGAGCCCTTTGATACCCAGGCCATTTGACAAACAAAAAATAAATGCTTCGACCTGTAGGATATCTTTGAATAATTACCTCCACCGCATAACCAAATGCCACATAAAAATGAGAACATCAGCATTCTCTCATTCCCAGAACTTCAACTTGTCCTGACTTATTCCTCTGACATTGTCTCACCCTTGGTACCCTCACTTCCAACCGTCCTATTTTCATCCACATTCACTTTGTAGATCGACCCTCAACACTGTCTTCCCCCACCCTGGCTGCCCCTTGAACATGATTTTATTTTTTTAAGATTTTATTTATTTATTCATGAGAGACACACAGAGGGGGTGCGTGGAGAGGCAGAGACACAGGCAGAGGGAGAAGCAGGCTCCATACAGGGAGCCCGATTCAGGACTCGAACCCAGGACCCCGGATCATGCCCTGGGCTGAAGGCGGCGCTAAACTCCTGAGCCACCCAGGGATTCCCCCTGAACATGATTTTAATTTGGATTCTTCCTCTAGCATTGCTCTCCATGCCATGTTAACTAAATCATAGTACTCAGTACTTAATAAGTTTTACTTCTAACATATAATTTATTTCAAACTCAATTTTATTGCAGCCCAAACTGGAGATAACTGTAAATAGTAAACTATTTTGTATATATAGACGATATTTTAAGCTTCAAGGAATATAATTTACTTGGCAGATAGCATTAAAGATTAAATAAATTACTAACTACTTTCTTTTCTTCAGTGTACTAATAGTTATTTTTTATTTTATTTAAATTCAATTAATTAACATATAATATATTATTGATTTCAGAGATAAAAGGCTGTGATTCATCAGTCTTATATAACACCCAGGGCTCATTACATCACGTGCTCTCCTTAATGCCCATCACCTGTTACCCCATCCCCTACTACCCTTCCCTCCAGCGACCTTCAGTTTGTTTCCTATGATTGAGCCTTTTATGGTTTGTCTCCCTCTCTGATTTTGTCTGGTTTTATTTTTTCTTCTCTTTCCCTATGATCCTCTGTTTTGTTTCTTATATTCCACATATGAGTGAGATCATGGGATAATTTTCTTTCTCTGATTGACTGCACTTAGCATAATATCTTTTATTCACATCATTGTAAATGGCAAGATTTCATTTTTGATAGCTGAATAGTATTCATATCTATATCACATCTTCTTTATCCATTCTTCTGTCGATGGACATATGGGCTCTTTTGATTGTTTGGTTATTGTGGACATTGCTGCTACAAACCTTGGTTTCAGATGCCCCTTCGGATCACTCCATTTGTATCTTTGGAGTAAATACCCAGTAGTGCAATTGCTGGATCCTAGGGTAGCTCTATTTTCAACTTTCTGAGAAACTTCCATATTGTTTTCCACACTGGCTGTACCAGGGGGCATTCCCACCAACAGTGTACCAGGATTCCCCTTTCTCCAAATCCTCACCAACATCTATCATTTCCTGATTTGTTCATTTTAGCCATTCTGACTGGTGTGAGGTGGTATCTCATTGTGGTTTTGATTTGTATTTCCCTGATGCTGAGCAATGTTGAGTATTTTTTCATATGTCTATTGGCCATTTGTATATCTTCTTTGGAGAAATATCTGTGAATGTCTTCTGCCCATTTCTTGATTGGATTATTCTTTGAGTGTAGAGTTTGATAAATTCTTTATAGATTTTGGATTCTAGCTCTTTATCTGATGTCATTTGCAAATATCTTCTCCCATTCTGTACTAACTACTTTCTATAAGTTCCCCAAGTCAGTAGGACCCCAGCAGTCCTTCTCTTAAGAACTCCCTATGAGGGAATCCCTGGGTGGCGCAGCGGTTTGGCGCCTGCCTTTGGCCCAGGGCGCGATCCTGGAGACCCGGGATCGAATCCCACGTCGGGCTCCCAGTGCATGGAGCCTGCTTCTCCCTCTGCCTGTGTCTCTGCCTCTCTCTCTCTCTCTCTCTCTGTGACTATCATAAATAAATAAAAATTTAAAAAAAATTAAAAAAAAAAGAACTTCCTATGAATAGCGGTCTTATCCACCTATTCTGGGTCTGAAACCAGAAAAATGTCTTACAAAAAGGAAGGAAAGAGAGAGAGAGAGAGAGAAAAGAGAGTAAATGAAGATCAAATATAAACTTGTCAAATGAGTGCCTTCTGAGCTAAAATTTCTTTGGGGTTCCTAAGAAGCCAAAAACCAAACCAAACCAAACCAAAGGCTTAGTTAACAAAGTCAAAAGTATCAGGGTAGCTTCCATCTGGTTTTGTTAGTGGGATTCCAACCGTGCTATCACCACTAGTATTTATCTCCAACCCACATTTGTCAGGAGCTATCTCCTAACATGGATGGAAACATTTCTCAAGTCCTTTCACTTCCCATGGGATCTGGGAAGCTCACAGCAGTAACTTTGGTCTTTATTCTGAGCCTCAATATTCTCCTGAGAGGCACAGTTCTTTTTACCTCAAGTAAAGGGAACTCTTTCTCAAGTAGTAGTTCATAGAAACCCTATTCTCAAATATCATGTTCTATCACTTTTTGTTAAAAGATTTTATGAAAGCACAGGTGTGGATTCAAATTCCAGGCCCAATCCTTACTGTGTGATATGGGAAGCATTTCTTCACCTGTTAAAATAGTAATGATAATACCTGCAGATTTGTTATGGTATTAAAATAGGAAAAGTTAAGTGTGAATGCACCTATCAAAATGCCTGGCATTTAATAGGCATCAAATTATATAATATACTTTGTCTCTAAGTAAATAAAGGAGGGACCAAGGCCATTATCAATATGTTTATGGGTGTCTTCTGTATCTGGCCTTTCTTTCTTTCTTTCTTTCTTTCTTTCTTTCTTTCTTTCCTTCCTTCCTTTCTTTCTTTCTTTCTTTCTTTCTTTCTTCTTTTCTTTCTTTCTTTCTTTCTTTCTTTCTTTCTTTCTTTCTTTCT
>NW_027326485.1:0-83805 GCF_048164855.1 Canis lupus baileyi
AACTAACTGCATTCTTATGGCAGGGTGAAGGTAGCAGTATTCTGAGACAGGAGGTTCCCAGATTACCACTCTACTGCACCTGGAGATACCCTCCAGGTCTGCATTGTTAACTTGCGTCTCATAGCCTCTGGCAAACGTCTCTGGTGAAGACGTGCGAAACTCACTCTGCAGGCAGTGTGGAACTGTCAGGGACTGAGGGTGAGCTCAACTCTCAGAAGTAAGATGTTTTTGGACAAGGCGTTCAACTACCTACTCACGTATGGAACTTAGTATGTAGCACCAGTCTACCCCAGGAATAACTAGGAAATCGCTTGATTGAGCTTGGAGGCACTCGTCTTGTGTGCTGGGAGATTCCAGTTACCTCTCCCAACACTTGCGTCAAGCAGCGAGCCTAGGCCTTTTGGAAGCGTAAGGTAGTGGCAGGCACGATGTAGGGTTACAGGCCATGAGCTCAACTCTCAGAAGTGTGTATGCATGGGAGGCAGATGTCTGCTACCCACTCGGACATGGGAGTTGGAACCTAGCTACACTCCTATTGAAGAAGGATGTTGGAAATCGCTGTATTCAACTCAGATACACGGGAGTTCAGGCCCAATGCTTACACATGCTTTTCCACAACCTATCCCAGCCACTAACATAAGGAGGTTAGCAGGTACGTCTACAGTCAGGCAGGATGCGGGAGGGTTCTGCCCTGTCCTCAGCTCTCACAGGGAAGCATGCCTAGAAGCCAGCTCTCAACTAGCTGCATTCTTATGACAGTGTGAAGGTAGCAGTATTCTGAGTAAGGAGGTTCCCAGATTACCACTCTCCGGCACCTGGAGATACCGTCCAGGTCTGCATTGTTAACTTGCGTCTCAGAGGCCTCTGGCAAAAGTCTCTGGTGAAGACGTGCGAAACTCTCTCTGCAGGCAGTGTGGAACTGTGAGGGACTGAGGGTGAGCTCACCTCTCAGCAGTAAGATGATTTTGGACAAGGCGTTCAGCTACCTTCTCACATATGGAACTTAGTATGTAGCACCAGTCTACCGCAGGAATTACTGGGAAATCGCTGGATTGAGCTTGGAGGCACTAGTCTTGTGTGCCGGCAGATTCCAGTTACCTCTCCCAACACTTCGGTGAAGCAGCGAGCCTAGGCCTTTTGGAAGCGAAAGGTAGCTGCAGGCAGGAGGTAGGGTTACAGGCCATAAGCTCAACTCTCAGAAGTGGGTATGCATGGGAGGCAGATGTCTGCTACCCACTCGGACATGCGAGTGGGAACCTAGCTACACTCTGATGAAGAAGGACTTTGGAAATCGCTGTATTCAACTCAGATACACGTGGGTTCAGGCACAACGATTCCACATGCTTTTCTCACAACCTTTCCCTGCCACTAACATGAGGACGTTAGCAGCTCCTTCTACAGTCAAGCAGGATGCGGGAGGGTTGTGCCCTGTCCTTAGCTCTCACAGGGAAGCATGCCTTGAAGCCAGCTGTCAACTAGCTGCATTCTTATGGCAGGGTGAAGGTAGCAGTATTCTGAGACAGGAGGTTCCCAGATTACCACTCTACTGCACCTGGAGATACCCTCCAGGTCTGCATTGTTAACTTGCGTCTCAGAGGCCTCTGGCAAAAGTCTCTGGTGAAGACGTGCAAAACTCACTCTGCAGGCAGTGTGGAACTGTGAGGGACTGAGGGTGAGCTCAACTCTCAACAGTAAGATGATTTTGGACAAGGCGTTCAGCTACCTTCTCACGTATGGAACTTAGTATGTAGCACCAGTCTACCCCAGGAATAACTAGGAAATCGCTTGATTGAGCTTGGAGGCACTCGTCTTGTGTGCTGGGAGATTCCAGTTACCTCTCCCAACACTTGCGTCAAGCAGCGAGCCTAGGCCTTTTGGAAGCGTAAGGTAGTGGCAGGCACGATGTAGGGTTACAGGCCATGAGCTCAACTCTCAGAAGTGTGTATGCATGGGAGGCAGATGTCTGCTACCCACTCGGACATGGGAGTTGGAACCTAGCTACACTCCTATTGAAGAAGGATGTTGGAAATCGCTGTATTCAACTCAGATACACGGGAGTTCAGGCCCAATGCTTACACATGCTTTTCCACAACCTATCCCAGCCACTAACATAAGGAGGTTAGCAGGTACGTCTATAGTCAGGCAGGATGCGGGAGGGTTCTGCCCTGTCCTCAGCTCTCACAGGGAAGCATGCCTTGAAGCCAGCTGTCAACTAGCTGCATTCTTATGGCAGGGTGAAGGTAGCAGTATTCTGAGACAGGAGGTTCCCAGATTACCACTCTACTGCACCTGCAGATACCCTCCAGGTCTGCATTGTTAACTTGCGTCTCAGAAGCCTCTGGCAAAAGTCTCTGGTGAAGACGTGCGAAACTCACTCTGCAGGCAGTGTGGAACTGTGAGGGACTGTGGGTGAGCTCAACTCTCAGAAGTAAGATGTTTTTGGACAAGGCGTTCAACTACCTACTCACTTATGGAACTTAGTATGTAGCACCAGTCTACCCCAGGAATTACTAGGAAATCGCTTGATTGAGCTTGGAGGCACTCGTCTTGTGTGCCGGGAGATTCCAGTTACCTCTCCCAACACTTGCGTCAAGCAGCGAGCCTAGGCCTTTTGGAAGCGTAAGGTAGCGGCAGGCACGATGTAGGGTTACAGGCCATGAGCTCAACTCTCAGAAGTGTGTATGCATGGGAGGCAGATGTCTGCTACCCACTCGGACATGGGAGTTGGAACCTAGCTACACTCCTATTGAAGAAGGATGTTGGAAATCGCTGTATTCAACTCAGATACACGGGAGTTCAGGCCCAATGCTTACACATGCTTTTCCACAACCTATCCCAGCCACTATATAAGGAGGTTAGCAGGTACGTCTACAGTCAGGCAGGATGCGGGAGGGTTCTGCCCTGTCCTCAACTCTCACAGGGAAGCATGCCTAGAAGCCAGCTCTCAACTAGCTGCATTCTTATGACAGTGTGAAGGTAGCAGTATTCTGAGTAAGGAGGTTCCCAGATTGCCACTCTACTGCACCTGGAGATACCGTCCAGGTCTGCATTGTTAACTTGCGTCTCAGAGGCCTCTGGCAAAAGTCTCTGGTGAAGACGTGGGAAACTCAGTCTGCAGGCAGTGTGGAACTGTGAGGGACTGAGGGTGAGCTCAACTCTCAGCAGTAAGAGGATTTTGGACAAGGCGTTCAGCTACCTTCTCACATATGGAACTTAGTATCTAGCACCAGTCTACCCCAGGAATTACTGGGAAATCGCTGGATTGAGCTTGGAGGCACTAGTCTTGTGTGCCGGGAGATTCCAGTTACCTCTCCCAACAGTTCGGTGAAGCAGCGAGCCTAGGCCTTTTGGAAGCGAAAGGTAGCTGCAGGCAGGATGTAGGGTTACAGGCCATAAGCTCAACTCTAGAAGTGGGTATGCATGGGAAGCAGATGTATGCTACCCACTCGGACATGCGAGTGGGAACCTAGCTACACTCTGATGAAGAAGAACTTTGGAAATCGCTGTATTCAACTCAGATACACGTGGGTTCAGGCACAACGATTCCACATGCTTTTCTCACAACCGTTCCCTGTCACTAACATGAGGACGTTAGCAGCTCCTTCTACAGTCAAGCAGGATACGGGAGGGTTCTGCCCTGTCCTTAGCTCTCACAGGGAAGCATGCCTTGAAGCCAGCTGTCAACTAGCTGCATTCTTATGGCAGGGTGAAGGTAGCAGTATTCTGAGACAGGAGGTTCCCAGATTACCACTCTACTGCACCTGGAGATACCCTCCAGGTCTGCATTGTTAACTTGCGTCTCAGAAGCCTCTGGCAAACGTCTCTGGTGAAGACGTGCGAAACTCACTCTGCAGGCAGTGTGGAACTGTGAGGGACTGAGGGTGAGCTCAACTCTCAGAAGTAAGATGTTTTTGGACAAGGCGTTCAACTACCTACTCACTTATGGAACTTAGTATGTAGCACCAGTCTACCCCAGGAATTACTAGGAAATCGCTTGATTGAGCTTGGAGGCACTAGTCTTGTGTGCCGGGAGATTCCAGTTACCTCTCCCAACACTTGCGTCAAGCAGCGAGCCTAGGCCTTTTGGAAGCGTAAGGTAGCGGCAGGCACGATGTAGGGTTACAGGCCATGAGCTCAACTCTCAGAAGTGTGTATGCATGGGAGGCAGATGTCTGCTACCCACTCGGACATGGGAGTTGGAACCTAGCTACACTCCTATTGAAGAAGGATGTTGGAAATCGCTGTATTCAACTCAGATACACGGGAGTTCAGGCCCAATGCTTACACATGCTTTTCCACAACCTATCCCAGCCACTAACATAAGGAGGTTAGCAGGTACGTCTACAGTCAGGCAGGATGCGGGAGGGTTCTGCCCTGTCCTCAGCTCTCACAGGGAAGCATGCCTAGAAGCCAGCTCTCAACTAGCTGCATTCTTATGACAGTGTGAAGGTAGCAGTATTCTGAGTAAGGAGGTTCCCAGATTACCTCTCTACTGCACCTGGAGATACCCTCCAGGTCTGCATTGTTAACTTGCGTCTCAGAGGCCTCTGGCAAAAGTCTCTGGTGAAGACGTGCGAAACTCACTCCGCAGGCAGTGTGGAACTGTGAGGGACTGAGGGTGAGCTCACCTCTCAGCAGTAAGATGATTTTGGACAAGGCGTTCAGCTACCTTCTCACATATGGAACTTAGTATGTAGCACCAGTCTACCCCAGGAATTACTGGGAAATCGCTTGGATTGAGCTTGGAGGCACTAGTCTTGTGTGCCGGCAGATTCCAGTTACCTCTCCCAACACTTCGGTGAAGCAGCGAGCCTAGGCCTTTTGGAAGCGAAAGGTAGCTGCAGGCAGGAGGTAGGGTTACAGGCCATAAGCTCAACTCTCAGAAGTGGGTATGCATGGGAGGCAGATGTCTGCTACCCACTCGGACATGCGAGTGGGAACCTAGCTACACTCTGATGAAGAAGGACTTTGGAAATCGCTGTATTCAACTCAGATACACGTGGGTTCAGGCACAACGATTCCACATGCTTTTCGCACAACCTTTCCCTGCCACTAACATGAGGACGTTAGCAGCTCCTTCTACAGTCAAGCAGGATGCGGGAGGGTTGTGCCCTGTCCTTAGCTCTCACAGGGAAGCATGCCTTGAAGCCAGCTGTCAACTAGCTGCATTCTTATGGCAGGGTGAAGGTAGCAGTATTCTGAGACAGGAGGTTCCCAGATTACCACTCTACTGCACCTGGAGATACCGTCCAGGTCTGCATTGTTAACTTGCGTCTCAGAGGCCTCTGGCAAGTCTCTGGTGAAGACGTGCAAAACTCACTCTGCAGGCAGTGTGGAACTGTGAGGGACTGAGGGTGAGCTCACCTCTCAGCACTAAGATGATTTTGGACAAGGCGTTCAGCTACCTTCTCACATATGGAACTTAGTATGTAGCACCAGTCTACCCCAGGAATTACTGGGAAATCGCTTGATTGAGCTTGGAGGCACTCGTCTTGTGTGCCGGGAGATTCCAGTTACCTCTCCCAACACTTGCGTCAAGCAGCGAGCCTAGGCCTTTTGGAAGCGAAAGGTAGAGGCAGGCACGATGTAGGGTTACAGGCCATGAGCTCAACTCTCAGAAGTGTGTATGCATGGGAGGCAGATGTCTGCTACCCACTCGGACATGGGAGTTGGAACCTAGCTACACTCCTATTGAAGAAGGATGTTGGAAATCGCTGTATTCAACTCAGATACACGGGAGTTCAGGCCCAATGCTTACACATGCTTTTCCACAACCTATCCCAGCCACTAATATAAGGAGGTTAGCAGGTACGTCTACAGTCAGGCAGGATGCGGGAGGGTTCTGCCCTGTCCTCAACTCTCACAGGGAAGCATGCCTAGAAGCCAGCTCTCAACTAGCTGCATTCTTATGACAGTGTGAAGGTAGCAGTATTCTGAGTAAGGAGGTTCCAGATTGCCACTCTACTGCACCTGGAGATACCGTCCAGGTCTGCATTGTTAACTTGCGTCTCAGAGGCCTCTGGCAAAAGTCTCTGGTGAAGACGTGCGAAACTCAGTCTGCAGGCAGTGTGGAACTGTGAGGGACTGAGGGTGAGCTCAACTCTCAGCAGTAAGATGATTTTGGACAAGGCGTTCAGCTACCTTCTCACATATGGAACTTAGTATGTAGCACCAGTCTACCCCAGGAATTACTGGGAAATCGCTGGATTGAGCTTGGAGGCACTAGTCTTGTGTGCCGGGAGATTCCAGTTACCTCTCCCAACACTTCGGTGAAGCAGCGAGCCTAGGCCTTTTGGAAGCGAAAGGTAGCTGCAGGCAGGAGGTAGGGTTACAGGCCATAAGCTCAACTCTAGAAGTGGGTATGCATGGGAAGCAGATGTATGCTACCCACTCGGACATGCGAGTGGGAACCTAGCTACACTCTGATGAAAAAGGACTTTGGAAATCGCTGTATTCAACTCAGATACACGTGGTTTCAGGCACAACGATTCCACATGCTTTTCTCACAACCTTTCCCTGCCACTAACATGAGGACGTTAGCAGCTCCTTCTACAGTCAAGCAGGATGCGGGAGGGTTGTGCCCTGTCCTTAGTTCTCACAGGGAAGCATGCCTTGAAGCCACATGTCAACTAACTGCATTCTTATGGCAGGGTGAAGGTAGCAGTATTCTGAGACAGGAGGTTCCCAGATTACCACTCTACTGCACCTGGAGATACCCTCCAGGTCTGCATTGTTAACTTGCGTCTCATAGCCTCTGGCAAACGTCTCTGGTGAAGACGTGCGAAACTCACTCTGCAGGCAGTGTGGAACTGTCAGGGACTGAGGGTGAGCTCAACTCTCAGAAGTAAGATGTTTTTGGACAAGGCGTTCAACTACCTACTCACGTATGGAACTTAGTATGTAGCACCAGTCTACCCCAGGAATAACTAGGAAATCGCTTGATTGAGCTTGGAGGCACTCGTCTTGTGTGCTGGGAGATTCCAGTTACCTCTCCCAACACTTGCGTCAAGCAGCGAGCCTAGGCCTTTTGGAAGCGTAAGGTAGTGGCAGGCACGATGTAGGGTTACAGGCCATGAGCTCAACTCTCAGAAGTGTGTATGCATGGGAGGCAGATGTCTGCTACCCACTCGGACATGGGAGTTGGAACCTAGCTACACTCCTATTGAAGAAGGATGTTGGAAATCGCTGTATTCAACTCAGATACACGGGAGTTCAGGCCCAATGCTTACACATGCTTTTCCACAACCTATCCCAGCCACTAACATAAGGAGGTTAGCAGGTACGTCTACAGTCAGGCAGGATGCGGGAGGGTTCTGCCCTGTCCTCAGCTCTCACAGGGAAGCATGCCTAGAAGCCAGCTCTCAACTAGCTGCATTCTTATGACAGTGTGAAGGTAGCAGTATTCTGAGTAAGGAGGTTCCCAGATTACCACTCTCCGGCACCTGGAGATACCGTCCAGGTCTGCATTGTTAACTTGCGTCTCAGAGGCCTCTGGCAAAAGTCTCTGGTGAAGACGTGCGAAACTCTCTCTGCAGGCAGTGTGGAACTGTGAGGGACTGAGGGTGAGCTCACCTCTCAGCAGTAAGATGATTTTGGACAAGGCGTTCAGCTACCTTCTCACATATGGAACTTAGTATGTAGCACCAGTCTACCGCAGGAATTACTGGGAAATCGCTGGATTGAGCTTGGAGGCACTAGTCTTGTGTGCCGGCAGATTCCAGTTACCTCTCCCAACACTTCGGTGAAGCAGCGAGCCTAGGCCTTTTGGAAGCGAAAGGTAGCTGCAGGCAGGAGGTAGGGTTACAGGCCATAAGCTCAACTCTCAGAAGTGGGTATGCATGGGAGGCAGATGTCTGCTACCCACTCGGACATGCGAGTGGGAACCTAGCTACACTCTGATGAAGAAGGACTTTGGAAATCGCTGTATTCAACTCAGATACACGTGGGTTCAGGCACAACGATTCCACATGCTTTTCTCACAACCTTTCCCTGCCACTAACATGAGGACGTTAGCAGCTCCTTCTACAGTCAAGCAGGATGCGGGAGGGTTGTGCCCTGTCCTTAGCTCTCACAGGGAAGCATGCCTTGAAGCCAGCTGTCAACTAGCTGCATTCTTATGGCAGGGTGAAGGTAGCAGTATTCTGAGACAGGAGGTTCCCAGATTACCACTCTACTGCACCTGGAGATACCCTCCAGGTCTGCATTGTTAACTTGCGTCTCAGAGGCCTCTGGCAAAAGTCTCTGGTGAAGACGTGCAAAACTCACTCTGCAGGCAGTGTGGAACTGTGAGGGACTGAGGGTGAGCTCAACTCTCAACAGTAAGATGATTTTGGACAAGGCGTTCAGCTACCTTCTCACGTATGGAACTTAGTATGTAGCACCAGTCTACCCCAGGAATAACTAGGAAATCGCTTGATTGAGCTTGGAGGCACTCGTCTTGTGTGCTGGGAGATTCCAGTTACCTCTCCCAACACTTGCGTCAAGCAGCGAGCCTAGGCCTTTTGGAAGCGTAAGGTAGTGGCAGGCAGGATGTAGGGTTACAGGCCATGAGCTCAACTCTCAGAAGTGTGTATGCATGGGAGGCAGATGTCTGCTACCCACTCGGACATGGGAGTTGGAACCTAGCTACACTCCTATTGAAGAAGGATGTTGGAAATCGCTGTATTCAACTCAGATACACGGGAGTTCAGGCCCAATGCTTACACATGCTTTTCCACAACCTATCCCAGCCACTAACATAAGGAGGTTAGCAGGTACGTCTATAGTCAGGCAGGATGCGGGAGGGTTCTGCCCTGTCCTCAGCTCTCACAGGGAAGCATGCCTTGAAGCCAGCTGTCAACTAGCTGCATTCTTATGGCAGGGTGAAGGTAGCAGTATTCTGAGACAGGAGGTTCCCAGATTACCACTCTACTGCACCTGCAGATACCCTCCAGGTCTGCATTGTTAACTTGCGTCTCAGAAGCCTCTGGCAAAAGTCTCTGGTGAAGACGTGCGAAACTCACTCTGCAGGCAGTGTGGAACTGTGAGGGACTGTGGGTGAGCTCAACTCTCAGAAGTAAGATGTTTTTGGACAAGGCGTTCAACTACCTACTCACTTATGGAACTTAGTATGTAGCACCAGTCTACCCCAGGAATTACTAGGAAATCGCTTGATTGAGCTTGGAGGCACTCGTCTTGTGTGCCGGGAGATTCCAGTTACCTCTCCCAACACTTGCGTCAAGCAGCGAGCCTAGGCCTTTTGGAAGCGTAAGGTAGCGGCAGGCACGATGTAGGGTTACAGGCCATGAGCTCAACTCTCAGAAGTGTGTATGCATGGGAGGCAGATGTCTGCTACCCACTCGGACATGGGAGTTGGAACCTAGCTACACTCCTATTGAAGAAGGATGTTGGAAATCGCTGTATTCAACTCAGATACACGGGAGTTCAGGCCCAATGCTTACACATGCTTTTCCACAACCTATCCCAGCCACTATATAAGGAAGTTAGCAGGTACGTCTACAGTCAGGCAGGATGCGGGAGGGTTCTGCCCTGTCCTCAACTCTCACAGGGAAGCATGCCTAGAAGCCAGCTCTCAACTAGCTGCATTCTTATGGCAGGGTGAAGGTAGCAGTATTCTGAGTAAGGAGGTTCCCAGATTGCCACTCTACTGCACCTGGAGATACCGTCCAGGTCTGCATTGTTAACTTGCGTCTCAGAGGCCTCTGGCAAAAGTCTCTGGTGAAGACGTGGGAAACTCAGTCTGCAGGCAGTGTGGAACTGTGAGGGACTGAGGGTGAGCTCAACTCTCAGCAGTAAGAGGATTTTGGACAAGGCGTTCAGCTACCTTCTCACATATGGAACTTAGTATCTAGCACCAGTCTACCCCAGGAATTACTGGGAAATCGCTGGATTGAGCTTGGAGGCACTAGTCTTGTGTGCCGGGAGATTCCAGTTACCTCTCCCAACAGTTCGGTGAAGCAGCGAGCCTAGGCCTTTTGGAAGCGAAAGGTAGCTGCAGGCAGGATGTAGGGTTACAGGCCATAAGCTCAACTCTAGAAGTGGGTATGCATGGGAAGCAGATGTATGCTACCCACTCGGACATGCGAGTGGGAACCTAGCTACACTCTGATGAAGAAGAACTTTGGAAATCGCTGTATTCAACTCAGATACACGTGGGTTCAGGCACAACGATTCCACATGCTTTTCTCACAACCTTTCCCTGTCACTAACATGAGGACGTTAGCAGCTCCTTCTACAGTCAAGCAGGATGCGGGAGGGTTCTGCCCTGTCCTTAGCTCTCACAGGGAAGCATGCCTTGAAGCCAGCTGTCAACTAGCTGCATTCTTATGGCAGGGTGAAGGTAGCAGTATTCTGAGACAGGAGGTTCCCAGATTACCACTCTACTGCACCTGGAGATGCCGTCCAGGTCTGCATTGTTAACTTGCGTCTCAGAAGCCTCTGGCAAACGTTTCTGGTGAAGACGTGCGAAACTCACTCTGCAGGCAGTGTGGAACTGTGAGGGACTGAGGGTGAGCTCAACTCTCAGAAGTAAGATGTTTTTGGACAAGGCGTTCAACTACCTACTCACTTATGGAACTTAGTATGTAGCACCAGTCTACCCCAGGAATTACTAGGAAATCGCTTGATTGAGCTTGGAGGCACTAGTCTTGTGTGCCGGGAGATTCCAGTTACCTCTCCCAACACTTGCATCAAGCAGCGAGCCTAGGCCTTTTGGAAGCGTAAGGTAGCGGCAGGCACGATGTAGGGTTACAGGCCATGAGCTCAACTCTCAGAAGTGTGTATGCATGGGAGGCAGATGTCTGCTACCCACTCGGACATGGGAGTTGGAACCTAGCTACACTCCTATTGAAGAAGGATGTTGGAAATCGCTGTATTCAACTCAGATACACGGGAGTTCAGGCCCAATGCTTACACATGCTTTTCCACAACCTATCCCAGCCACTAACATAAGGAGGTTAGCAGGTACGTCTACAGTCAGGCAGGATGCGGGAGGGTTCTGCCCTGTCCTCAGCTCTCACAGGGAAGCATGCCTAGAAGCCAGCTCTCAACTAGCTGCATTCTTATGACAGTGTGAAGGTAGCAGTATTCTGAGTAAGGAGGTTCCCAGATTACCTCTCTACTGCACCTGGAGATACCCTCCAGGTCTGCATTGTTAACTTGCGTCTCAGAGGCCTCTGGCAAAAGTCTCTGGTGAAGACGTGCGAAACTCACTCCGCAGGCAGTGTGGAACTGTGAGGGACTGAGGGTGAGCTCACCTCTCAGCAGTAAGATGATTTTGGACAAGGCGTTCAGCTACCTTCTCACATATGGAACTTAGTATGTAGCACCAGTCTACCGCAGGAATTACTGGGAAATCGCTGGATTGAGCTTGGAGGCACTAGTCTTGTGTGCCGGCAGATTCCAGTTACCTCTCCCAACACTTCGGTGAAGCAGCGAGCCTAGGCCTTTTGGAAGCGAAAGGTAGCTGCAGGCAGGAGGTAGGGTTACAGGCCATAAGCTCAACTCTCAGAAGTGGGTATGCATGGGAGGCAGATGTCTGCTACCCACTCGGACATGCGAGTGGGAACCTAGCTACACTCTGATGAAGAAGGACTTTGGAAATCGCTGTATTCAACTCAGATACACGTGGGTTCAGGCACAACGATTCCACATGCTTTTCTCACAACCTTTCCCTGCCACTAACATGAGGACGTTAGCAGCTCCTTCTACAGTCAAGCAGGATGCGGGAGGGTTGTGCCCTGTCCTTAGCTCTCACAGGGAAGCATGCCTTGAAGCCAGCTGTCAACTAGCTGCATTCTTATGGCAGGGTGAAGGTAGCAGTATTCTGAGACAGGAGGTTCCCAGATTACCACTCTACTGCACCTGGAGATACCCTCCAGGTCTGCATTGTTAACTTGCGTCTCAGAGGCCTCTGGCAAAAGTCTCTGGTGAAGACGTGCAAAACTCACTCTGCAGGCAGTGTGGAACTGTGAGGGACTGAGGGTGAGCTCAACTCTCAGCAGTAAGATGATTTTGGACAAGGCGTTCAGCTACCTTCTCACGTATGGAACTTAGTATGTAGCACCAGTCTACCCCAGGAATAACTAGGAAATCGCTTGATTGAGCTTGGAGGCACTCGTCTTGTGTGCTGGGAGATTCCAGTTACCTCTCCCAACACTTGCGTCAAGCAGCGAGCCTAGGCCTTTTGGAAGCGTAAGGTAGTGGCAGGCAGGATGTAGGGTTACAGGCCATGAGCTCAACTCTCAGAAGTGTGTATGCATGGGAGGCAGATGTCTGCTACCCACTCGGACATGGGAGTTGGAACCTAGCTACACTCCTATTGAAGAAGGATGTTGGAAATCGCTGTATTCAACTCAGATACACGGGAGTTCAGGCCCAATGCTTACACATGCTTTTCCACAACCTATCCCAGCCACTAACATAAGGAGGTTAGCAGGTACGTCTATAGTCAGGCAGGATGCGGGAGGGTTCTGCCCTGTCCTCAGCTCTCACAGGGAAGCATGCCTTGAAGCCAGCTGTCAACTAGCTGCATTCTTATGGCAGGGTGAAGGTAGCAGTATTCTGAGACAGGAGGTTCCCAGATTACCACTCTACTGCACCTGCAGATACCCTCCAGGTCTGCATTGTTAACTTGCGTCTCAGAAGCCTCTGGCAAAAGTCTCTGGTGAAGACGTGCGAAACTCACTCTGCAGGCAGTGTGGAACTGTGAGGGACTGTGGGTGAGCTCAACTCTCAGAAGTAAGATGTTTTTGGACAAGGCGTTCAACTACCTACTCACTTATGGAACTTAGTATGTAGCACCAGTCTACCCCAGGAATTACTAGGAAATCGCTTGATTGAGCTTGGAGGCACTCGTCTTATGTGCCGGGAGATTCCAGTTACCTCTCCCAACACTTGCGTCAAGCAGCGAGCCTAGGCCTTTTGGAAGCGTAAGGTAGCGGCAGGCACGATGTAGGGTTACAGGCCATGAGCTCAACTCTCAGAAGTGTGTATGCATGGGAGGCAGATGTCTGCTACCCACTCGGACATGGGAGTTGGAACCTAGCTACACTCCTATTGAAGAAGGATGTTGGAAATCGCTGTATTCAACTCAGATACACGGGAGTTCAGGCCCAATGCTTACACATGCTTTTCCACAACCTATCCCAGCCACTATATAAGGAAGTTAGCAGGTACGTCTACAGTCAGGCAGGATGCGGGAGGGTTCTGCCCTGTCCTCAACTCTCACAGGGAAGCATGCCTAGAAGCCAGCTCTCAACTAGCTGCATTCTTATGGCAGGGTGAAGGTAGCAGTATTCTGAGTAAGGAGGTTCCCAGATTGCCACTCTACTGCACCTGGAGATACCGTCCAGGTCTGCATTGTTAACTTGCGTCTCAGAGGCCTCTGGCAAAAGTCTCTGGTGAAGACGTGGGAAACTCAGTCTGCAGGCAGTGTGGAACTGTGAGGGACTGAGGGTGAGCTCAACTCTCAGCAGTAAGAGGATTTTGGACAAGGCGTTCAGCTACCTTCTCACATATGGAACTTAGTATCTAGCACCAGTCTACCCCAGGAATTACTGGGAAATCGCTGGATTGAGCTTGGAGGCACTAGTCTTGTGTGCCGGGAGATTCCAGTTACCTCTCCCAACAGTTCGGTGAAGCAGCGAGCCTAGGCCTTTTGGAAGCGAAAGGTAGCTGCAGGCAGGATGTAGGGTTACAGGCCATAAGCTCAACTCTAGAAGTGGGTATGCATGGGAAGCAGATGTATGCTACCCACTCGGACATGCGAGTGGGAACCTAGCTACACTCTGATGAAGAAGAACTTTGGAAATCGCTGTATTCAACTCAGATACACGTGGGTTCAGGCACAACGATTCCACATGCTTTTCTCACAACCTTTCCCTGTCACTAACATGAGGACGTTAGCAGCTCCTTCTACAGTCAAGCAGGATGCGGGAGGGTTCTGCCCTGTCCTTAGCTCTCACAGGGAAGCATGCCTTGAAGCCAGCTGTCAACTAGCTGCATTCTTATGGCAGGGTGAAGGTAGCAGTATTCTGAGACAGGAGGTTCCCAGATTACCACTCTACTGCACCTGGAGATGCCCTCCAGGTCTGCATTGTTAACTTGCGTCTCAGAAGCCTCTGGCAAACGTCTCTGGTGAAGACGTGCGAAACTCACTCTGCAGGCAGTGTGGAACTGTGAGGGACTGAGGGTGAGCTCAACTCTCAGAAGTAAGATGTTTTTGGACAAGGCGTTCAACTACCTACTCACTTATGGAACTTAGTATGTAGCACCAGTCTACCCCAGGAATTACTAGGAAATCGCTTGATTGAGCTTGGAGGCACTAGTCTTGTGTGCCGGGAGATTCCAGTTACCTCTCCCAACACTTGCATCAAGCAGCGAGCCTAGGCCTTTTGGAAGCGTAAGGTAGCGGCAGGCACGATGTAGGGTTACAGGCCATGAGCTCAACTCTCAGAAGTGTGTATGCATGGGAGGCAGATGTCTGCTACCCACTCGGACATGGGAGTTGGAACCTAGCTACACTCCTATTGAAGAAGGATGTTGGAAATCGCTGTATTCAACTCAGATACACGGGAGTTCAGGCCCAATGCTTACACATGCTTTTCCACAACCTATCCCAGCCACTAACATAAGGAGGTTAGCAGGTACGTCTACAGTCAGGCAGGATGCGGGAGGGTTCTGCCCTGTCCTCAGCTCTCACAGGGAAGCATGCCTAGAAGCCAGCTCTCAACTAGCTGCATTCTTATGACAGTGTGAAGGTAGCAGTATTCTGAGTAAGGAGGTTCCCAGATTACCTCTCTACTGCACCTGGAGATACCCTCCAGGTCTGCATTGTTAACTTGCGTCTCAGAGGCCTCTGGCAAAAGTCTCTGGTGAAGACGTGCGAAACTCACTCCGCAGGCAGTGTGGAACTGTGAGGGACTGAGGGTGAGCTCACCTCTCAGCAGTAAGATGATTTTGGACAAGGCGTTCAGCTACCTTCTCACATATGGAACTTAGTATGTAGCACCAGTCTACCGCAGGAATTACTGGGAAATCGCTGGATTGAGCTTGGAGGCACTAGTCTTGTGTGCCGGCAGATTCCAGTTACCTCTCCCAACACTTCGGTGAAGCAGCGAGCCTAGGCCTTTTGGAAGCGAAAGGTAGCTGCAGGCAGGAGGTAGGGTTACAGGCCATAAGCTCAACTCTCAGAAGTGGGTATGCATGGGAGGCAGATGTCTGCTACCCACTCGGACATGCGAGTGGGAACCTAGCTACACTCTGATGAAGAAGGACTTTGGAAATCGCTGTATTCAACTCAGATACACGTGGGTTCAGGCACAACGATTCCACATGCTTTTCTCACAACCTTTCCCTGCCACTAACATGAGGACGTTAGCAGCTCCTTCTACAGTCAAGCAGGATGCGGGAGGGTTGTGCCCTGTCCTTAGCTCTCACAGGGAAGCATGCCTTGAAGCCAGCTGTCAACTAGCTGCATTCTTATGGCAGGGTGAAGGTAGCAGTATTCTGAGACAGGAGGTTCCCAGATTACCACTCTACTGCACCTGGAGATACCCTCCAGGTCTGCATTGTTAACTTGCGTCTCAGAGGCCTCTGGCAAAAGTCTCTGGTGAAGACGTGCAAAACTCACTCTGCAGGCAGTGTGGAACTGTGAGGGACTGAGGGTGAGCTCAACTCTCAGCAGTAAGATGATTTTGGACAAGGCGTTCAGCTACCTTCTCACGTATGGAACTTAGTATGTAGCACCAGTCTACCCCAGGAATAACTAGGAAATCGCTTGATTGAGCTTGGAGGCACTCGTCTTGTGTGCTGGGAGATTCCAGTTACCTCTCCCAACACTTGCGTCAAGCAGCGAGCCTAGGCCTTTTGGAAGCGTAAGGTAGTGGCAGGCAGGATGTAGGGTTACAGGCCATGAGCTCAACTCTCAGAAGTGTGTATGCATGGGAGGCAGATGTCTGCTACCCACTCGGACATGGGAGTTGGAACCTAGCTACACTCCTATTGAAGAAGGATGTTGGAAATCGCTGTATTCAACTCAGATACACGGGAGTTCAGGCCCAATGCTTACACATGCTTTTCCACAACCTATCCCAGCCACTAACATAAGGAGGTTAGCAGGTACGTCTATAGTCAGGCAGGATGCGGGAGGGTTCTGCCCTGTCCTCAGCTCTCACAGGGAAGCATGCCTTGAAGCCAGCTGTCAACTAGCTGCATTCTTATGGCAGGGTGAAGGTAGCAGTATTCTGAGACAGGAGGTTCCCAGATTACCACTCTACTGCACCTGCAGATACCCTCCAGGTCTGCATTGTTAACTTGCGTCTCAGAAGCCTCTGGCAAAAGTCTCTGGTGAAGACGTGCGAAACTCACTCTGCAGGCAGTGTGGAACTGTGAGGGACTGTGGGTGAGCTCAACTCTCAGAAGTAAGATGTTTTTGGACAAGGCGTTCAACTACCTACTCACTTATGGAACTTAGTATGTAGCACCAGTCTACCCCAGGAATTACTAGGAAATCGCTTGATTGAGCTTGGAGGCACTCGTCTTGTGTGCCGGGAGATTCCAGTTACCTCTCCCAACACTTGCGTCAAGCAGCGAGCCTAGGCCTTTTGGAAGCGTAAGGTAGCGGCAGGCACGATGTAGGGTTACAGGCCATGAGCTCAACTCTCAGAAGTGTGTATGCATGGGAGGCAGATGTCTGCTACCCACTCGGACATGGGAGTTGGAACCTAGCTACACTCCTATTGAAGAAGGATGTTGGAAATCGCTGTATTCAACTCAGATACACGGGAGTTCAGGCCCAATGCTTACACATGCTTTTCCACAACCTATCCCAGCCACTATATAAGGAAGTTAGCAGGTACGTCTACAGTCAGGCAGGATGCGGGAGGGTTCTGCCCTGTCCTCAACTCTCACAGGGAAGCATGCCTAGAAGCCAGCTCTCAACTAGCTGCATTCTTATGGCAGGGTGAAGGTAGCAGTATTCTGAGTAAGGAGGTTCCCAGATTGCCACTCTACTGCACCTGGAGATACCGTCCAGGTCTGCATTGTTAACTTGCGTCTCAGAGGCCTCTGGCAAAAGTCTCTGGTGAAGACGTGGGAAACTCAGTCTGCAGGCAGTGTGGAACTGTGAGGGACTGAGGGTGAGCTCAACTCTCAGCAGTAAGAGGATTTTGGACAAGGCGTTCAGCTACCTTCTCACATATGGAACTTAGTATCTAGCACCAGTCTACCCCAGGAATTACTGGGAAATCGCTGGATTGAGCTTGGAGGCACTAGTCTTGTGTGCCGGGAGATTCCAGTTACCTCTCCCAACAGTTCGGTGAAGCAGCGAGCCTAGGCCTTTTGGAAGCGAAAGGTAGCTGCAGGCAGGATGTAGGGTTACAGGCCATAAGCTCAACTCTAGAAGTGGGTATGCATGGGAAGCAGATGTATGCTACCCACTCGGACATGCGAGTGGGAACCTAGCTACACTCTGATGAAGAAGAACTTTGGAAATCGCTGTATTCAACTCAGATACACGTGGGTTCAGGCACAACGATTCCACATGCTTTTCTCACAACCTTTCCCTGTCACTAACATGAGGACGTTAGCAGCTCCTTCTACAGTCAAGCAGGATGCGGGAGGGTTCTGCCCTGTCCTTAGCTCTCACAGGGAAGCATGCCTTGAAGCCAGCTGTCAACTAGCTGCATTCTTATGGCAGGGTGAAGGTAGCAGTATTCTGAGACAGGAGGTTCCCAGATTACCACTCTACTGCACCTGGAGATGCCGTCCAGGTCTGCATTGTTAACTTGCGTCTCAGAAGCCTCTGGCAAACGTCTCTGGTGAAGACGTGCGAAACTCACTCTGCAGGCAGTGTGGAACTGTGAGGGACTGAGGGTGAGCTCAACTCTCAGAAGTAAGATGTTTTTGGACAAGGCGTTCAACTACCTACTCACTTATGGAACTTAGTATGTAGCACCAGTCTACCCCAGGAATTACTAGGAAATCGCTTGATTGAGCTTGGAGGCACTAGTCTTGTGTGCCGGGAGATTCCAGTTACCTCTCCCAACACTTGCATCAAGCAGCGAGCCTAGGCCTTTTGGAAGCGTAAGGTAGCGGCAGGCACGATGTAGGGTTACAGGCCATGAGCTCAACTCTCAGAAGTGTGTATGCATGGGAGGCAGATGTCTGCTACCCACTCGGACATGGGAGTTGGAACCTAGCTACACTCCTATTGAAGAAGGATGTTGGAAATCGCTGTATTCAACTCAGATACACGGGAGTTCAGGCCCAATGCTTACACATGCTTTTCCACAACCTATCCCAGCCACTAACATAAGGAGGTTAGCAGGTACGTCTACAGTCAGGCAGGATGCGGGAGGGTTCTGCCCTGTCCTCAGCTCTCACAGGGAAGCATGCCTAGAAGCCAGCTCTCAACTAGCTGCATTCTTATGACAGTGTGAAGGTAGCAGTATTCTGAGTAAGGAGGTTCCCAGATTACCTCTCTACTGCACCTGGAGATACCCTCCAGGTCTGCATTGTTAACTTGCGTCTCAGAGGCCTCTGGCAAAAGTCTCTGGTGAAGACGTGCGAAACTCACTCCGCAGGCAGTGTGGAACTGTGAGGGACTGAGGGTGAGCTCACCTCTCAGCAGTAAGATGATTTTGGACAAGGCGTTCAGCTACCTTCTCACATATGGAACTTAGTATGTAGCACCAGTCTACCGCAGGAATTACTGGGAAATCGCTGGATTGAGCTTGGAGGCACTAGTCTTGTGTGCCGGCAGATTCCAGTTACCTCTCCCAACACTTCGGTGAAGCAGCGAGCCTAGGCCTTTTGGAAGCGAAAGGTAGCTGCAGGCAGGAGGTAGGGTTACAGGCCATAAGCTCAACTCTCAGAAGTGGGTATGCATGGGAGGCAGATGTCTGCTACCCACTCGGACATGCGAGTGGGAACCTAGCTACACTCTGATGAAGAAGGACTTTGGAAATCGCTGTATTCAACTCAGATACACGTGGGTTCAGGCACAACGATTCCACATGCTTTTCTCACAACCTTTCCCTGCCACTAACATGAGGACGTTAGCAGCTCCTTCTACAGTCAAGCAGGATGCGGGAGGGTTGTGCCCTGTCCTTAGCTCTCACAGGGAAGCATGCCTTGAAGCCAGCTGTCAACTAGCTGCATTCTTATGGCAGGGTGAAGGTAGCAGTATTCTGAGACAGGAGGTTCCCAGATTACCACTCTACTGCACCTGGAGATACCCTCCAGGTCTGCATTGTTAACTTGCGTCTCAGAGGCCTCTGGCAAAAGTCTCTGGTGAAGACGTGCAAAACTCACTCTGCAGGCAGTGTGGAACTGTGAGGGACTGAGGGTGAGCTCAACTCTCAGCAGTAAGATGATTTTGGACAAGGCGTTCAGCTACCTTCTCACGTATGGAACTTAGTATGTAGCACCAGTCTACCCCAGGAATAACTAGGAAATCGCTTGATTGAGCTTGGAGGCACTCGTCTTGTGTGCTGGGAGATTCCAGTTACCTCTCCCAACACTTGCGTCAAGCAGCGAGCCTAGGCCTTTTGGAAGCGTAAGGTAGTGGCAGGCAGGATGTAGGGTTACAGGCCATGAGCTCAACTCTCAGAAGTGTGTATGCATGGGAGGCAGATGTCTGCTACCCACTCGGACATGGGAGTTGGAACCTAGCTACACTCCTATTGAAGAAGGATGTTGGAAATCGCTGTATTCAACTCAGATACACGGGAGTTCAGGCCCAATGCTTACACATGCTTTTCCACAACCTATCCCAGCCACTAACATAAGGAGGTTAGCAGGTACGTCTATAGTCAGGCAGGATGCGGGAGGGTTCTGCCCTGTCCTCAGCTCTCACAGGGAAGCATGCCTTGAAGCCAGCTGTCAACTAGCTGCATTCTTATGGCAGGGTGAAGGTAGCAGTATTCTGAGACAGGAGGTTCCCAGATTACCACTCTACTGCACCTGCAGATACCCTCCAGGTCTGCATTGTTAACTTGCGTCTCAGAAGCCTCTGGCAAAAGTCTCTGGTGAAGACGTGCGAAACTCACTCTGCAGGCAGTGTGGAACTGTGAGGGACTGTGGGTGAGCTCAACTCTCAGAAGTAAGATGTTTTTGGACAAGGCGTTCAACTACCTACTCACTTATGGAACTTAGTATGTAGCACCAGTCTACCCCAGGAATTACTAGGAAATCGCTTGATTGAGCTTGGAGGCACTCGTCTTATGTGCCGGGAGATTCCAGTTACCTCTCCCAACACTTGCGTCAAGCAGCGAGCCTAGGCCTTTTGGAAGCGTAAGGTAGCGGCAGGCACGATGTAGGGTTACAGGCCATGAGCTCAACTCTCAGAAGTGTGTATGCATGGGAGGCAGATGTCTGCTACCCACTCGGACATGGGAGTTGGAACCTAGCTACACTCCTATTGAAGAAGGATGTTGGAAATCGCTGTATTCAACTCAGATACACGGGAGTTCAGGCCCAATGCTTACACATGCTTTTCCACAACCTATCCCAGCCACTATATAAGGAAGTTAGCAGGTACGTCTACAGTCAGGCAGGATGCGGGAGGGTTCTGCCCTGTCCTCAACTCTCACAGGGAAGCATGCCTAGAAGCCAGCTCTCAACTAGCTGCATTCTTATGGCAGGGTGAAGGTAGCAGTATTCTGAGTAAGGAGGTTCCCAGATTGCCACTCTACTGCACCTGGAGATACCGTCCAGGTCTGCATTGTTAACTTGCGTCTCAGAGGCCTCTGGCAAAAGTCTCTGGTGAAGACGTGGGAAACTCAGTCTGCAGGCAGTGTGGAACTGTGAGGGACTGAGGGTGAGCTCAACTCTCAGCAGTAAGAGGATTTTGGACAAGGCGTTCAGCTACCTTCTCACATATGGAACTTAGTATCTAGCACCAGTCTACCCCAGGAATTACTGGGAAATCGCTGGATTGAGCTTGGAGGCACTAGTCTTGTGTGCCGGGAGATTCCAGTTACCTCTCCCAACAGTTCGGTGAAGCAGCGAGCCTAGGCCTTTTGGAAGCGAAAGGTAGCTGCAGGCAGGATGTAGGGTTACAGGCCATAAGCTCAACTCTAGAAGTGGGTATGCATGGGAAGCAGATGTATGCTACCCACTCGGACATGCGAGTGGGAACCTAGCTACACTCTGATGAAGAAGAACTTTGGAAATCGCTGTATTCAACTCAGATACACGTGGGTTCAGGCACAACGATTCCACATGCTTTTCTCACAACCTTTCCCTGTCACTAACATGAGGACGTTAGCAGCTCCTTCTACAGTCAAGCAGGATGCGGGAGGGTTCTGCCCTGTCCTTAGCTCTCACAGGGAAGCATGCCTTGAAGCCAGCTGTCAACTAGCTGCATTCTTATGGCAGGGTGAAGGTAGCAGTATTCTGAGACAGGAGGTTCCCAGATTACCACTCTACTGCACCTGGAGATGCCCTCCAGGTCTGCATTGTTAACTTGCGTCTCAGAAGCCTCTGGCAAACGTCTCTGGTGAAGACGTGCGAAACTCACTCTGCAGGCAGTGTGGAACTGTGAGGGACTGAGGGTGAGCTCAACTCTCAGAAGTAAGATGTTTTTGGACAAGGCGTTCAACTACCTACTCACTTATGGAACTTAGTATGTAGCACCAGTCTACCCCAGGAATTACTAGGAAATCGCTTGATTGAGCTTGGAGGCACTAGTCTTGTGTGCCGGGAGATTCCAGTTACCTCTCCCAACACTTGCATCAAGCAGCGAGCCTAGGCCTTTTGGAAGCGTAAGGTAGCGGCAGGCACGATGTAGGGTTACAGGCCATGAGCTCAACTCTCAGAAGTGTGTATGCATGGGAGGCAGATGTCTGCTACCCACTCGGACATGGGAGTTGGAACCTAGCTACACTCCTATTGAAGAAGGATGTTGGAAATCGCTGTATTCAACTCAGATACACGGGAGTTCAGGCCCAATGCTTACACATGCTTTTCCACAACCTATCCCAGCCACTAACATAAGGAGGTTAGCAGGTACGTCTACAGTCAGGCAGGATGCGGGAGGGTTCTGCCCTGTCCTCAGCTCTCACAGGGAAGCATGCCTAGAAGCCAGCTCTCAACTAGCTGCATTCTTATGACAGTGTGAAGGTAGCAGTATTCTGAGTAAGGAGGTTCCCAGATTACCTCTCTACTGCACCTGGAGATACCCTCCAGGTCTGCATTGTTAACTTGCGTCTCAGAGGCCTCTGGCAAAAGTCTCTGGTGAAGACGTGCGAAACTCACTCCGCAGGCAGTGTGGAACTGTGAGGGACTGAGGGTGAGCTCACCTCTCAGCAGTAAGATGATTTTGGACAAGGCGTTCAGCTACCTTCTCACATATGGAACTTAGTATGTAGCACCAGTCTACCGCAGGAATTACTGGGAAATCGCTGGATTGAGCTTGGAGGCACTAGTCTTGTGTGCCGGCAGATTCCAGTTACCTCTCCCAACACTTCGGTGAAGCAGCGAGCCTAGGCCTTTTGGAAGCGAAAGGTAGCTGCAGGCAGGAGGTAGGGTTACAGGCCATAAGCTCAACTCTCAGAAGTGGGTATGCATGGGAGGCAGATGTCTGCTACCCACTCGGACATGCGAGTGGGAACCTAGCTACACTCTGATGAAGAAGGACTTTGGAAATCGCTGTATTCAACTCAGATACACGTGGGTTCAGGCACAACGATTCCACATGCTTTTCTCACAACCTTTCCCTGCCACTAACATGAGGACGTTAGCAGCTCCTTCTACAGTCAAGCAGGATGCGGGAGGGTTGTGCCCTGTCCTTAGCTCTCACAGGGAAGCATGCCTTGAAGCCAGCTGTCAACTAGCTGCATTCTTATGGCAGGGTGAAGGTAGCAGTATTCTGAGACAGGAGGTTCCCAGATTACCACTCTACTGCACCTGGAGATACCCTCCAGGTCTGCATTGTTAACTTGCGTCTCAGAGGCCTCTGGCAAAAGTCTCTGGTGAAGACGTGCAAAACTCACTCTGCAGGCAGTGTGGAACTGTGAGGGACTGAGGGTGAGCTCAACTCTCAGCAGTAAGATGATTTTGGACAAGGCGTTCAGCTACCTTCTCACGTATGGAACTTAGTATGTAGCACCAGTCTACCCCAGGAATAACTAGGAAATCGCTTGATTGAGCTTGGAGGCACTCGTCTTGTGTGCTGGGAGATTCCAGTTACCTCTCCCAACACTTGCGTCAAGCAGCGAGCCTAGGCCTTTTGGAAGCGTAAGGTAGTGGCAGGCAGGATGTAGGGTTACAGGCCATGAGCTCAACTCTCAGAAGTGTGTATGCATGGGAGGCAGATGTCTGCTACCCACTCGGACATGGGAGTTGGAACCTAGCTACACTCCTATTGAAGAAGGATGTTGGAAATCGCTGTATTCAACTCAGATACACGGGAGTTCAGGCCCAATGCTTACACATGCTTTTCCACAACCTATCCCAGCCACTAACATAAGGAGGTTAGCAGGTACGTCTATAGTCAGGCAGGATGCGGGAGGGTTCTGCCCTGTCCTCAGCTCTCACAGGGAAGCATGCCTTGAAGCCAGCTGTCAACTAGCTGCATTCTTATGGCAGGGTGAAGGTAGCAGTATTCTGAGACAGGAGGTTCCCAGATTACCACTCTACTGCACCTGCAGATACCCTCCAGGTCTGCATTGTTAACTTGCGTCTCAGAAGCCTCTGGCAAAAGTCTCTGGTGAAGACGTGCGAAACTCACTCTGCAGGCAGTGTGGAACTGTGAGGGACTGTGGGTGAGCTAAACTCTCAGAAGTAAGATGTTTTTGGACAAGGCGTTCAACTACCTACTCACTTATGGAACTTAGTATGTAGCACCAGTCTACCCCAGGAATTACTAGGAAATCGCTTGATTGAGCTTGGAGGCACTCGTCTTGTGTGCCGGGAGATTCCAGTTACCTCTCCCAACACTTGCGTCAAGCAGCGAGCCTAGGCCTTTTGGAAGCGTAAGGTAGCGGCAGGCACGATGTAGGGTTACAGGCCATGAGCTCAACTCTCAGAAGTGTGTATGCATGGGAGGCAGATGTCTGCTACCCACTCGGACATGGGAGTTGGAACCTAGCTACACTCCTATTGAAGAAGGATGTTGGAAATCGCTGTATTCAACTCAGATACACGGGAGTTCAGGCCCAATGCTTACACATGCTTTTCCACAACCTATCCCAGCCACTATATAAGGAAGTTAGCAGGTACGTCTACAGTCAGGCAGGATGCGGGAGGGTTCTGCCCTGTCCTCAACTCTCACAGGGAAGCATGCCTAGAAGCCAGCTCTCAACTAGCTGCATTCTTATGGCAGGGTGAAGGTAGCAGTATTCTGAGTAAGGAGGTTCCCAGATTGCCACTCTACTGCACCTGGAGATACCGTCCAGGTCTGCATTGTTAACTTGCGTCTCAGAGGCCTCTGGCAAAAGTCTCTGGTGAAGACGTGGGAAACTCAGTCTGCAGGCAGTGTGGAACTGTGAGGGACTGAGGGTGAGCTCAACTCTCAGCAGTAAGAGGATTTTGGACAAGGCGTTCAGCTACCTTCTCACATATGGAACTTAGTATCTAGCACCAGTCTACCCCAGGAATTACTGGGAAATCGCTGGATTGAGCTTGGAGGCACTAGTCTTGTGTGCCGGGAGATTCCAGTTACCTCTCCCAACAGTTCGGTGAAGCAGCGAGCCTAGGCCTTTTGGAAGCGAAAGGTAGCTGCAGGCAGGATGTAGGGTTACAGGCCATAAGCTCAACTCTAGAAGTGGGTATGCATGGGAAGCAGATGTATGCTACCCACTCGGACATGCGAGTGGGAACCTAGCTACACTCTGATGAAGAAGAACTTTGGAAATCGCTGTATTCAACTCAGATACACGTGGGTTCAGGCACAACGATTCCACATGCTTTTCTCACAACCTTTCCCTGTCACTAACATGAGGACGTTAGCAGCTCCTTCTACAGTCAAGCAGGATGCGGGAGGGTTCTGCCCTGTCCTTAGCTCTCACAGGGAAGCATGCCTTGAAGCCAGCTGTCAACTAGCTGCATTCTTATGGCAGGGTGAAGGTAGCAGTATTCTGAGACAGGAGGTTCCCAGATTACCACTCTACTGCACCTGGAGATGCCGTCCAGGTCTGCATTGTTAACTTGCGTCTCAGAAGCCTCTGGCAAACGTTTCTGGTGAAGACGTGCGAAACTCACTCTGCAGGCAGTGTGGAACTGTGAGGGACTGAGGGTGAGCTCAACTCTCAGAAGTAAGATGTTTTTGGACAAGGCGTTCAACTACCTACTCACTTATGGAACTTAGTATGTAGCACCAGTCTACCCCAGGAATTACTAGGAAATCGCTTGATTGAGCTTGGAGGCACTAGTCTTGTGTGCCGGGAGATTCCAGTTACCTCTCCCAACACTTGCATCAAGCAGCGAGCCTAGGCCTTTTGGAAGCGTAAGGTAGCGGCAGGCACGATGTAGGGTTACAGGCCATGAGCTCAACTCTCAGAAGTGTGTATGCATGGGAGGCAGATGTCTGCTACCCACTCGGACATGGGAGTTGGAACCTAGCTACACTCCTATTGAAGAAGGATGTTGGAAATCGCTGTATTCAACTCAGATACACGGGAGTTCAGGCCCAATGCTTACACATGCTTTTCCACAACCTATCCCAGCCACTAACATAAGGAGGTTAGCAGGTACGTCTACAGTCAGGCAGGATGCGGGAGGGTTCTGCCCTGTCCTCAGCTCTCACAGGGAAGCATGCCTAGAAGCCAGCTCTCAACTAGCTGCATTCTTATGACAGTGTGAAGGTAGCAGTATTCTGAGTAAGGAGGTTCCCAGATTACCTCTCTACTGCACCTGGAGATACCCTCCAGGTCTGCATTGTTAACTTGCGTCTCAGAGGCCTCTGGCAAAAGTCTCTGGTGAAGACGTGCGAAACTCACTCCGCAGGCAGTGTGGAACTGTGAGGGACTGAGGGTGAGCTCACCTCTCAGCAGTAAGATGATTTTGGACAAGGCGTTCAGCTACCTTCTCACATATGGAACTTAGTATGTAGCACCAGTCTACCGCAGGAATTACTGGGAAATCGCTGGATTGAGCTTGGAGGCACTAGTCTTGTGTGCCGGCAGATTCCAGTTACCTCTCCCAACACTTCGGTGAAGCAGCGAGCCTAGGCCTTTTGGAAGCGAAAGGTAGCTGCAGGCAGGAGGTAGGGTTACAGGCCATAAGCTCAACTCTCAGAAGTGGGTATGCATGGGAGGCAGATGTCTGCTACCCACTCGGACATGCGAGTGGGAACCTAGCTACACTCTGATGAAGAAGGACTTTGGAAATCGCTGTATTCAACTCAGATACACGTGGGTTCAGGCACAACGATTCCACATGCTTTTCTCACAACCTTTCCCTGCCACTAACATGAGGACGTTAGCAGCTCCTTCTACAGTCAAGCAGGATGCGGGAGGGTTGTGCCCTGTCCTTAGCTCTCACAGGGAAGCATGCCTTGAAGCCAGCTGTCAACTAGCTGCATTCTTATGGCAGGGTGAAGGTAGCAGTATTCTGAGACAGGAGGTTCCCAGATTACCACTCTACTGCACCTGGAGATACCCTCCAGGTCTGCATTGTTAACTTGCGTCTCAGAGGCCTCTGGCAAAAGTCTCTGGTGAAGACGTGCAAAACTCACTCTGCAGGCAGTGTGGAACTGTGAGGGACTGAGGGTGAGCTCAACTCTCAGCAGTAAGATGATTTTGGACAAGGCGTTCAGCTACCTTCTCACGTATGGAACTTAGTATGTAGCACCAGTCTACCCCAGGAATAACTAGGAAATCGCTTGATTGAGCTTGGAGGCACTCGTCTTGTGTGCTGGGAGATTCCAGTTACCTCTCCCAACACTTGCGTCAAGCAGCGAGCCTAGGCCTTTTGGAAGCGTAAGGTAGTGGCAGGCAGGATGTAGGGTTACAGGCCATGAGCTCAACTCTCAGAAGTGTGTATGCATGGGAGGCAGATGTCTGCTACCCACTCGGACATGGGAGTTGGAACCTAGCTACACTCCTATTGAAGAAGGATGTTGGAAATCGCTGTATTCAACTCAGATACACGGGAGTTCAGGCCCAATGCTTACACATGCTTTTCCACAACCTATCCCAGCCACTAACATAAGGAGGTTAGCAGGTACGTCTATAGTCAGGCAGGATGCGGGAGGGTTCTGCCCTGTCCTCAGCTCTCACAGGGAAGCATGCCTTGAAGCCAGCTGTCAACTAGCTGCATTCTTATGGCAGGGTGAAGGTAGCAGTATTCTGAGACAGGAGGTTCCCAGATTACCACTCTACTGCACCTGCAGATACCCTCCAGGTCTGCATTGTTAACTTGCGTCTCAGAAGCCTCTGGCAAAAGTCTCTGGTGAAGACGTGCGAAACTCACTCTGCAGGCAGTGTGGAACTGTGAGGGACTGTGGGTGAGCTCAACTCTCAGAAGTAAGATGTTTTTGGACAAGGCGTTCAACTACCTACTCACTTATGGAACTTAGTATGTAGCACCAGTCTACCCCAGGAATTACTAGGAAATCGCTTGATTGAGCTTGGAGGCACTCGTCTTATGTGCCGGGAGATTCCAGTTACCTCTCCCAACACTTGCGTCAAGCAGCGAGCCTAGGCCTTTTGGAAGCGTAAGGTAGCGGCAGGCACGATGTAGGGTTACAGGCCATGAGCTCAACTCTCAGAAGTGTGTATGCATGGGAGGCAGATGTCTGCTACCCACTCGGACATGGGAGTTGGAACCTAGCTACACTCCTATTGAAGAAGGATGTTGGAAATCGCTGTATTCAACTCAGATACACGGGAGTTCAGGCCCAATGCTTACACATGCTTTTCCACAACCTATCCCAGCCACTATATAAGGAAGTTAGCAGGTACGTCTACAGTCAGGCAGGATGCGGGAGGGTTCTGCCCTGTCCTCAACTCTCACAGGGAAGCATGCCTAGAAGCCAGCTCTCAACTAGCTGCATTCTTATGGCAGGGTGAAGGTAGCAGTATTCTGAGTAAGGAGGTTCCCAGATTGCCACTCTACTGCACCTGGAGATACCGTCCAGGTCTGCATTGTTAACTTGCGTCTCAGAGGCCTCTGGCAAAAGTCTCTGGTGAAGACGTGGGAAACTCAGTCTGCAGGCAGTGTGGAACTGTGAGGGACTGAGGGTGAGCTCAACTCTCAGCAGTAAGAGGATTTTGGACAAGGCGTTCAGCTACCTTCTCACATATGGAACTTAGTATCTAGCACCAGTCTACCCCAGGAATTACTGGGAAATCGCTGGATTGAGCTTGGAGGCACTAGTCTTGTGTGCCGGGAGATTCCAGTTACCTCTCCCAACAGTTCGGTGAAGCAGCGAGCCTAGGCCTTTTGGAAGCGAAAGGTAGCTGCAGGCAGGATGTAGGGTTACAGGCCATAAGCTCAACTCTAGAAGTGGGTATGCATGGGAAGCAGATGTATGCTACCCACTCGGACATGCGAGTGGGAACCTAGCTACACTCTGATGAAGAAGAACTTTGGAAATCGCTGTATTCAACTCAGATACACGTGGGTTCAGGCACAACGATTCCACATGCTTTTCTCACAACCTTTCCCTGTCACTAACATGAGGACGTTAGCAGCTCCTTCTACAGTCAAGCAGGATGCGGGAGGGTTCTGCCCTGTCCTTAGCTCTCACAGGGAAGCATGCCTTGAAGCCAGCTGTCAACTAGCTGCATTCTTATGGCAGGGTGAAGGTAGCAGTATTCTGAGACAGGAGGTTCCCAGATTACCACTCTACTGCACCTGGAGATGCCCTCCAGGTCTGCATTGTTAACTTGCGTCTCAGAAGCCTCTGGCAAACGTCTCTGGTGAAGACGTGCGAAACTCACTCTGCAGGCAGTGTGGAACTGTGAGGGACTGAGGGTGAGCTCAACTCTCAGAAGTAAGATGTTTTTGGACAAGGCGTTCAACTACCTACTCACTTATGGAACTTAGTATGTAGCACCAGTCTACCCCAGGAATTACTAGGAAATCGCTTGATTGAGCTTGGAGGCACTAGTCTTGTGTGCCGGGAGATTCCAGTTACCTCTCCCAACACTTGCATCAAGCAGCGAGCCTAGGCCTTTTGGAAGCGTAAGGTAGCGGCAGGCACGATGTAGGGTTACAGGCCATGAGCTCAACTCTCAGAAGTGTGTATGCATGGGAGGCAGATGTCTGCTACCCACTCGGACATGGGAGTTGGAACCTAGCTACACTCCTATTGAAGAAGGATGTTGGAAATCGCTGTATTCAACTCAGATACACGGGAGTTCAGGCCCAATGCTTACACATGCTTTTCCACAACCTATCCCAGCCACTAACATAAGGAGGTTAGCAGGTACGTCTACAGTCAGGCAGGATGCGGGAGGGTTCTGCCCTGTCCTCAGCTCTCACAGGGAAGCATGCCTAGAAGCCAGCTCTCAACTAGCTGCATTCTTATGACAGTGTGAAGGTAGCAGTATTCTGAGTAAGGAGGTTCCCAGATTACCTCTCTACTGCACCTGGAGATACCCTCCAGGTCTGCATTGTTAACTTGCGTCTCAGAGGCCTCTGGCAAAAGTCTCTGGTGAAGACGTGCGAAACTCACTCCGCAGGCAGTGTGGAACTGTGAGGGACTGAGGGTGAGCTCACCTCTCAGCAGTAAGATGATTTTGGACAAGGCGTTCAGCTACCTTCTCACATATGGAACTTAGTATGTAGCACCAGTCTACCGCAGGAATTACTGGGAAATCGCTGGATTGAGCTTGGAGGCACTAGTCTTGTGTGCCGGCAGATTCCAGTTACCTCTCCCAACACTTCGGTGAAGCAGCGAGCCTAGGCCTTTTGGAAGCGAAAGGTAGCTGCAGGCAGGAGGTAGGGTTACAGGCCATAAGCTCAACTCTCAGAAGTGGGTATGCATGGGAGGCAGATGTCTGCTACCCACTCGGACATGCGAGTGGGAACCTAGCTACACTCTGATGAAGAAGGACTTTGGAAATCGCTGTATTCAACTCAGATACACGTGGGTTCAGGCACAACGATTCCACATGCTTTTCTCACAACCTTTCCCTGCCACTAACATGAGGACGTTAGCAGCTCCTTCTACAGTCAAGCAGGATGCGGGAGGGTTGTGCCCTGTCCTTAGCTCTCACAGGGAAGCATGCCTTGAAGCCAGCTGTCAACTAGCTGCATTCTTATGGCAGGGTGAAGGTAGCAGTATTCTGAGACAGGAGGTTCCCAGATTACCACTCTACTGCACCTGGAGATACCCTCCAGGTCTGCATTGTTAACTTGCGTCTCAGAGGCCTCTGGCAAAAGTCTCTGGTGAAGACGTGCAAAACTCACTCTGCAGGCAGTGTGGAACTGTGAGGGACTGAGGGTGAGCTCAACTCTCAGCAGTAAGATGATTTTGGACAAGGCGTTCAGCTACCTTCTCACGTATGGAACTTAGTATGTAGCACCAGTCTACCCCAGGAATAACTAGGAAATCGCTTGATTGAGCTTGGAGGCACTCGTCTTGTGTGCTGGGAGATTCCAGTTACCTCTCCCAACACTTGCGTCAAGCAGCGAGCCTAGGCCTTTTGGAAGCGTAAGGTAGTGGCAGGCAGGATGTAGGGTTACAGGCCATGAGCTCAACTCTCAGAAGTGTGTATGCATGGGAGGCAGATGTCTGCTACCCACTCGGACATGGGAGTTGGAACCTAGCTACACTCCTATTGAAGAAGGATGTTGGAAATCGCTGTATTCAACTCAGATACACGGGAGTTCAGGCCCAATGCTTACACATGCTTTTCCACAACCTATCCCAGCCACTAACATAAGGAGGTTAGCAGGTACGTCTATAGTCAGGCAGGATGCGGGAGGGTTCTGCCCTGTCCTCAGCTCTCACAGGGAAGCATGCCTTGAAGCCAGCTGTCAACTAGCTGCATTCTTATGGCAGGGTGAAGGTAGCAGTATTCTGAGACAGGAGGTTCCCAGATTACCACTCTACTGCACCTGCAGATACCCTCCAGGTCTGCATTGTTAACTTGCGTCTCAGAAGCCTCTGGCAAAAGTCTCTGGTGAAGACGTGCGAAACTCACTCTGCAGGCAGTGTGGAACTGTGAGGGACTGTGGGTGAGCTCAACTCTCAGAAGTAAGATGTTTTTGGACAAGGCGTTCAACTACCTACTCACTTATGGAACTTAGTATGTAGCACCAGTCTACCCCAGGAATTACTAGGAAATCGCTTGATTGAGCTTGGAGGCACTCGTCTTATGTGCCGGGAGATTCCAGTTACCTCTCCCAACACTTGCGTCAAGCAGCGAGCCTAGGCCTTTTGGAAGCGTAAGGTAGCGGCAGGCACGATGTAGGGTTACAGGCCATGAGCTCAACTCTCAGAAGTGTGTATGCATGGGAGGCAGATGTCTGCTACCCACTCGGACATGGGAGTTGGAACCTAGCTACACTCCTATTGAAGAAGGATGTTGGAAATCGCTGTATTCAACTCAGATACACGGGAGTTCAGGCCCAATGCTTACACATGCTTTTCCACAACCTATCCCAGCCACTATATAAGGAAGTTAGCAGGTACGTCTACAGTCAGGCAGGATGCGGGAGGGTTCTGCCCTGTCCTCAACTCTCACAGGGAAGCATGCCTAGAAGCCAGCTCTCAACTAGCTGCATTCTTATGGCAGGGTGAAGGTAGCAGTATTCTGAGTAAGGAGGTTCCCAGATTGCCACTCTACTGCACCTGGAGATACCGTCCAGGTCTGCATTGTTAACTTGCGTCTCAGAGGCCTCTGGCAAAAGTCTCTGGTGAAGACGTGGGAAACTCAGTCTGCAGGCAGTGTGGAACTGTGAGGGACTGAGGGTGAGCTCAACTCTCAGCAGTAAGAGGATTTTGGACAAGGCGTTCAGCTACCTTCTCACATATGGAACTTAGTATCTAGCACCAGTCTACCCCAGGAATTACTGGGAAATCGCTGGATTGAGCTTGGAGGCACTAGTCTTGTGTGCCGGGAGATTCCAGTTACCTCTCCCAACAGTTCGGTGAAGCAGCGAGCCTAGGCCTTTTGGAAGCGAAAGGTAGCTGCAGGCAGGATGTAGGGTTACAGGCCATAAGCTCAACTCTAGAAGTGGGTATGCATGGGAAGCAGATGTATGCTACCCACTCGGACATGCGAGTGGGAACCTAGCTACACTCTGATGAAGAAGAACTTTGGAAATCGCTGTATTCAACTCAGATACACGTGGGTTCAGGCACAACGATTCCACATGCTTTTCTCACAACCTTTCCCTGTCACTAACATGAGGACGTTAGCAGCTCCTTCTACAGTCAAGCAGGATGCGGGAGGGTTCTGCCCTGTCCTTAGCTCTCACAGGGAAGCATGCCTTGAAGCCAGCTGTCAACTAGCTGCATTCTTATGGCAGGGTGAAGGTAGCAGTATTCTGAGACAGGAGGTTCCCAGATTACCACTCTACTGCACCTGGAGATGCCCTCCAGGTCTGCATTGTTAACTTGCGTCTCAGAAGCCTCTGGCAAACGTCTCTGGTGAAGACGTGCGAAACTCACTCTGCAGGCAGTGTGGAACTGTGAGGGACTGAGGGTGAGCTCAACTCTCAGAAGTAAGATGTTTTTGGACAAGGCGTTCAACTACCTACTCACTTATGGAACTTAGTATGTAGCACCAGTCTACCCCAGGAATTACTAGGAAATCGCTTGATTGAGCTTGGAGGCACTAGTCTTGTGTGCCGGGAGATTCCAGTTACCTCTCCCAACACTTGCATCAAGCAGCGAGCCTAGGCCTTTTGGAAGCGTAAGGTAGCGGCAGGCACGATGTAGGGTTACAGGCCATGAGCTCAACTCTCAGAAGTGTGTATGCATGGGAGGCAGATGTCTGCTACCCACTCGGACATGGGAGTTGGAACCTAGCTACACTCCTATTGAAGAAGGATGTTGGAAATCGCTGTATTCAACTCAGATACACGGGAGTTCAGGCCCAATGCTTACACATGCTTTTCCACAACCTATCCCAGCCACTAACATAAGGAGGTTAGCAGGTACGTCTACAGTCAGGCAGGATGCGGGAGGGTTCTGCCCTGTCCTCAGCTCTCACAGGGAAGCATGCCTAGAAGCCAGCTCTCAACTAGCTGCATTCTTATGACAGTGTGAAGGTAGCAGTATTCTGAGTAAGGAGGTTCCCAGATTACCTCTCTACTGCACCTGGAGATACCCTCCAGGTCTGCATTGTTAACTTGCGTCTCAGAGGCCTCTGGCAAAAGTCTCTGGTGAAGACGTGCGAAACTCACTCCGCAGGCAGTGTGGAACTGTGAGGGACTGAGGGTGAGCTCACCTCTCAGCAGTAAGATGATTTTGGACAAGGCGTTCAGCTACCTTCTCACATATGGAACTTAGTATGTAGCACCAGTCTACCGCAGGAATTACTGGGAAATCGCTGGATTGAGCTTGGAGGCACTAGTCTTGTGTGCCGGCAGATTCCAGTTACCTCTCCCAACACTTCGGTGAAGCAGCGAGCCTAGGCCTTTTGGAAGCGAAAGGTAGCTGCAGGCAGGAGGTAGGGTTACAGGCCATAAGCTCAACTCTCAGAAGTGGGTATGCATGGGAGGCAGATGTCTGCTACCCACTCGGACATGCGAGTGGGAACCTAGCTACACTCTGATGAAGAAGGACTTTGGAAATCGCTGTATTCAACTCAGATACACGTGGGTTCAGGCACAACGATTCCACATGCTTTTCTCACAACCTTTCCCTGCCACTAACATGAGGACGTTAGCAGCTCCTTCTACAGTCAAGCAGGATGCGGGAGGGTTGTGCCCTGTCCTTAGCTCTCACAGGGAAGCATGCCTTGAAGCCAGCTGTCAACTAGCTGCATTCTTATGGCAGGGTGAAGGTAGCAGTATTCTGAGACAGGAGGTTCCCAGATTACCACTCTACTGCACCTGGAGATACCCTCCAGGTCTGCATTGTTAACTTGCGTCTCAGAGGCCTCTGGCAAAAGTCTCTGGTGAAGACGTGCAAAACTCACTCTGCAGGCAGTGTGGAACTGTGAGGGACTGAGGGTGAGCTCAACTCTCAGCAGTAAGATGATTTTGGACAAGGCGTTCAGCTACCTTCTCACGTATGGAACTTAGTATGTAGCACCAGTCTACCCCAGGAATAACTAGGAAATCGCTTGATTGAGCTTGGAGGCACTCGTCTTGTGTGCTGGGAGATTCCAGTTACCTCTCCCAACACTTGCGTCAAGCAGCGAGCCTAGGCCTTTTGGAAGCGTAAGGTAGTGGCAGGCAGGATGTAGGGTTACAGGCCATGAGCTCAACTCTCAGAAGTGTGTATGCATGGGAGGCAGATGTCTGCTACCCACTCGGACATGGGAGTTGGAACCTAGCTACACTCCTATTGAAGAAGGATGTTGGAAATCGCTGTATTCAACTCAGATACACGGGAGTTCAGGCCCAATGCTTACACATGCTTTTCCACAACCTATCCCAGCCACTAACATAAGGAGGTTAGCAGGTACGTCTATAGTCAGGCAGGATGCGGGAGGGTTCTGCCCTGTCCTCAGCTCTCACAGGGAAGCATGCCTTGAAGCCAGCTGTCAACTAGCTGCATTCTTATGGCAGGGTGAAGGTAGCAGTATTCTGAGACAGGAGGTTCCCAGATTACCACTCTACTGCACCTGCAGATACCCTCCAGGTCTGCATTGTTAACTTGCGTCTCAGAAGCCTCTGGCAAAAGTCTCTGGTGAAGACGTGCGAAACTCACTCTGCAGGCAGTGTGGAACTGTGAGGGACTGTGGGTGAGCTAAACTCTCAGAAGTAAGATGTTTTTGGACAAGGCGTTCAACTACCTACTCACTTATGGAACTTAGTATGTAGCACCAGTCTACCCCAGGAATTACTAGGAAATCGCTTGATTGAGCTTGGAGGCACTCGTCTTGTGTGCCGGGAGATTCCAGTTACCTCTCCCAACACTTGCGTCAAGCAGCGAGCCTAGGCCTTTTGGAAGCGTAAGGTAGCGGCAGGCACGATGTAGGGTTACAGGCCATGAGCTCAACTCTCAGAAGTGTGTATGCATGGGAGGCAGATGTCTGCTACCCACTCGGACATGGGAGTTGGAACCTAGCTACACTCCTATTGAAGAAGGATGTTGGAAATCGCTGTATTCAACTCAGATACACGGGAGTTCAGGCCCAATGCTTACACATGCTTTTCCACAACCTATCCCAGCCACTATATAAGGAAGTTAGCAGGTACGTCTACAGTCAGGCAGGATGCGGGAGGGTTCTGCCCTGTCCTCAACTCTCACAGGGAAGCATGCCTAGAAGCCAGCTCTCAACTAGCTGCATTCTTATGGCAGGGTGAAGGTAGCAGTATTCTGAGTAAGGAGGTTCCCAGATTGCCACTCTACTGCACCTGGAGATACCGTCCAGGTCTGCATTGTTAACTTGCGTCTCAGAGGCCTCTGGCAAAAGTCTCTGGTGAAGACGTGGGAAACTCAGTCTGCAGGCAGTGTGGAACTGTGAGGGACTGAGGGTGAGCTCAACTCTCAGCAGTAAGAGGATTTTGGACAAGGCGTTCAGCTACCTTCTCACATATGGAACTTAGTATCTAGCACCAGTCTACCCCAGGAATTACTGGGAAATCGCTGGATTGAGCTTGGAGGCACTAGTCTTGTGTGCCGGGAGATTCCAGTTACCTCTCCCAACAGTTCGGTGAAGCAGCGAGCCTAGGCCTTTTGGAAGCGAAAGGTAGCTGCAGGCAGGATGTAGGGTTACAGGCCATAAGCTCAACTCTAGAAGTGGGTATGCATGGGAAGCAGATGTATGCTACCCACTCGGACATGCGAGTGGGAACCTAGCTACACTCTGATGAAGAAGAACTTTGGAAATCGCTGTATTCAACTCAGATACACGTGGGTTCAGGCACAACGATTCCACATGCTTTTCTCACAACCTTTCCCTGTCACTAACATGAGGACGTTAGCAGCTCCTTCTACAGTCAAGCAGGATGCGGGAGGGTTCTGCCCTGTCCTTAGCTCTCACAGGGAAGCATGCCTTGAAGCCAGCTGTCAACTAGCTGCATTCTTATGGCAGGGTGAAGGTAGCAGTATTCTGAGACAGGAGGTTCCCAGATTACCACTCTACTGCACCTGGAGATGCCGTCCAGGTCTGCATTGTTAACTTGCGTCTCAGAAGCCTCTGGCAAACGTTTCTGGTGAAGACGTGCGAAACTCACTCTGCAGGCAGTGTGGAACTGTGAGGGACTGAGGGTGAGCTCAACTCTCAGAAGTAAGATGTTTTTGGACAAGGCGTTCAACTACCTACTCACTTATGGAACTTAGTATGTAGCACCAGTCTACCCCAGGAATTACTAGGAAATCGCTTGATTGAGCTTGGAGGCACTAGTCTTGTGTGCCGGGAGATTCCAGTTACCTCTCCCAACACTTGCATCAAGCAGCGAGCCTAGGCCTTTTGGAAGCGTAAGGTAGCGGCAGGCACGATGTAGGGTTACAGGCCATGAGCTCAACTCTCAGAAGTGTGTATGCATGGGAGGCAGATGTCTGCTACCCACTCGGACATGGGAGTTGGAACCTAGCTACACTCCTATTGAAGAAGGATGTTGGAAATCGCTGTATTCAACTCAGATACACGGGAGTTCAGGCCCAATGCTTACACATGCTTTTCCACAACCTATCCCAGCCACTAACATAAGGAGGTTAGCAGGTACGTCTACAGTCAGGCAGGATGCGGGAGGGTTCTGCCCTGTCCTCAGCTCTCACAGGGAAGCATGCCTAGAAGCCAGCTCTCAACTAGCTGCATTCTTATGACAGTGTGAAGGTAGCAGTATTCTGAGTAAGGAGGTTCCCAGATTACCTCTCTACTGCACCTGGAGATACCCTCCAGGTCTGCATTGTTAACTTGCGTCTCAGAGGCCTCTGGCAAAAGTCTCTGGTGAAGACGTGCGAAACTCACTCCGCAGGCAGTGTGGAACTGTGAGGGACTGAGGGTGAGCTCACCTCTCAGCAGTAAGATGATTTTGGACAAGGCGTTCAGCTACCTTCTCACATATGGAACTTAGTATGTAGCACCAGTCTACCGCAGGAATTACTGGGAAATCGCTGGATTGAGCTTGGAGGCACTAGTCTTGTGTGCCGGCAGATTCCAGTTACCTCTCCCAACACTTCGGTGAAGCAGCGAGCCTAGGCCTTTTGGAAGCGAAAGGTAGCTGCAGGCAGGAGGTAGGGTTACAGGCCATAAGCTCAACTCTCAGAAGTGGGTATGCATGGGAGGCAGATGTCTGCTACCCACTCGGACATGCGAGTGGGAACCTAGCTACACTCTGATGAAGAAGGACTTTGGAAATCGCTGTATTCAACTCAGATACACGTGGGTTCAGGCACAACGATTCCACATGCTTTTCTCACAACCTTTCCCTGCCACTAACATGAGGACGTTAGCAGCTCCTTCTACAGTCAAGCAGGATGCGGGAGGGTTGTGCCCTGTCCTTAGCTCTCACAGGGAAGCATGCCTTGAAGCCAGCTGTCAACTAGCTGCATTCTTATGGCAGGGTGAAGGTAGCAGTATTCTGAGACAGGAGGTTCCCAGATTACCACTCTACTGCACCTGGAGATACCCTCCAGGTCTGCATTGTTAACTTGCGTCTCAGAGGCCTCTGGCAAAAGTCTCTGGTGAAGACGTGCAAAACTCACTCTGCAGGCAGTGTGGAACTGTGAGGGACTGAGGGTGAGCTCAACTCTCAGCAGTAAGATGATTTTGGACAAGGCGTTCAGCTACCTTCTCACGTATGGAACTTAGTATGTAGCACCAGTCTACCCCAGGAATAACTAGGAAATCGCTTGATTGAGCTTGGAGGCACTCGTCTTGTGTGCTGGGAGATTCCAGTTACCTCTCCCAACACTTGCGTCAAGCAGCGAGCCTAGGCCTTTTGGAAGCGTAAGGTAGTGGCAGGCAGGATGTAGGGTTACAGGCCATGAGCTCAACTCTCAGAAGTGTGTATGCATGGGAGGCAGATGTCTGCTACCCACTCGGACATGGGAGTTGGAACCTAGCTACACTCCTATTGAAGAAGGATGTTGGAAATCGCTGTATTCAACTCAGATACACGGGAGTTCAGGCCCAATGCTTACACATGCTTTTCCACAACCTATCCCAGCCACTAACATAAGGAGGTTAGCAGGTACGTCTATAGTCAGGCAGGATGCGGGAGGGTTCTGCCCTGTCCTCAGCTCTCACAGGGAAGCATGCCTTGAAGCCAGCTGTCAACTAGCTGCATTCTTATGGCAGGGTGAAGGTAGCAGTATTCTGAGACAGGAGGTTCCCAGATTACCACTCTACTGCACCTGCAGATACCCTCCAGGTCTGCATTGTTAACTTGCGTCTCAGAAGCCTCTGGCAAAAGTCTCTGGTGAAGACGTGCGAAACTCACTCTGCAGGCAGTGTGGAACTGTGAGGGACTGTGGGTGAGCTCAACTCTCAGAAGTAAGATGTTTTTGGACAAGGCGTTCAACTACCTACTCACTTATGGAACTTAGTATGTAGCACCAGTCTACCCCAGGAATTACTAGGAAATCGCTTGATTGAGCTTGGAGGCACTCGTCTTATGTGCCGGGAGATTCCAGTTACCTCTCCCAACACTTGCGTCAAGCAGCGAGCCTAGGCCTTTTGGAAGCGTAAGGTAGCGGCAGGCACGATGTAGGGTTACAGGCCATGAGCTCAACTCTCAGAAGTGTGTATGCATGGGAGGCAGATGTCTGCTACCCACTCGGACATGGGAGTTGGAACCTAGCTACACTCCTATTGAAGAAGGATGTTGGAAATCGCTGTATTCAACTCAGATACACGGGAGTTCAGGCCCAATGCTTACACATGCTTTTCCACAACCTATCCCAGCCACTATATAAGGAAGTTAGCAGGTACGTCTACAGTCAGGCAGGATGCGGGAGGGTTCTGCCCTGTCCTCAACTCTCACAGGGAAGCATGCCTAGAAGCCAGCTCTCAACTAGCTGCATTCTTATGGCAGGGTGAAGGTAGCAGTATTCTGAGTAAGGAGGTTCCCAGATTGCCACTCTACTGCACCTGGAGATACCGTCCAGGTCTGCATTGTTAACTTGCGTCTCAGAGGCCTCTGGCAAAAGTCTCTGGTGAAGACGTGGGAAACTCAGTCTGCAGGCAGTGTGGAACTGTGAGGGACTGAGGGTGAGCTCAACTCTCAGCAGTAAGAGGATTTTGGACAAGGCGTTCAGCTACCTTCTCACATATGGAACTTAGTATCTAGCACCAGTCTACCCCAGGAATTACTGGGAAATCGCTGGATTGAGCTTGGAGGCACTAGTCTTGTGTGCCGGGAGATTCCAGTTACCTCTCCCAACAGTTCGGTGAAGCAGCGAGCCTAGGCCTTTTGGAAGCGAAAGGTAGCTGCAGGCAGGATGTAGGGTTACAGGCCATAAGCTCAACTCTAGAAGTGGGTATGCATGGGAAGCAGATGTATGCTACCCACTCGGACATGCGAGTGGGAACCTAGCTACACTCTGATGAAGAAGAACTTTGGAAATCGCTGTATTCAACTCAGATACACGTGGGTTCAGGCACAACGATTCCACATGCTTTTCTCACAACCTTTCCCTGTCACTAACATGAGGACGTTAGCAGCTCCTTCTACAGTCAAGCAGGATGCGGGAGGGTTCTGCCCTGTCCTTAGCTCTCACAGGGAAGCATGCCTTGAAGCCAGCTGTCAACTAGCTGCATTCTTATGGCAGGGTGAAGGTAGCAGTATTCTGAGACAGGAGGTTCCCAGATTACCACTCTACTGCACCTGGAGATGCCCTCCAGGTCTGCATTGTTAACTTGCGTCTCAGAAGCCTCTGGCAAACGTCTCTGGTGAAGACGTGCGAAACTCACTCTGCAGGCAGTGTGGAACTGTGAGGGACTGAGGGTGAGCTCAACTCTCAGAAGTAAGATGTTTTTGGACAAGGCGTTCAACTACCTACTCACTTATGGAACTTAGTATGTAGCACCAGTCTACCCCAGGAATTACTAGGAAATCGCTTGATTGAGCTTGGAGGCACTAGTCTTGTGTGCCGGGAGATTCCAGTTACCTCTCCCAACACTTGCATCAAGCAGCGAGCCTAGGCCTTTTGGAAGCGTAAGGTAGCGGCAGGCACGATGTAGGGTTACAGGCCATGAGCTCAACTCTCAGAAGTGTGTATGCATGGGAGGCAGATGTCTGCTACCCACTCGGACATGGGAGTTGGAACCTAGCTACACTCCTATTGAAGAAGGATGTTGGAAATCGCTGTATTCAACTCAGATACACGGGAGTTCAGGCCCAATGCTTACACATGCTTTTCCACAACCTATCCCAGCCACTAACATAAGGAGGTTAGCAGGTACGTCTACAGTCAGGCAGGATGCGGGAGGGTTCTGCCCTGTCCTCAGCTCTCACAGGGAAGCATGCCTAGAAGCCAGCTCTCAACTAGCTGCATTCTTATGACAGTGTGAAGGTAGCAGTATTCTGAGTAAGGAGGTTCCCAGATTACCTCTCTACTGCACCTGGAGATACCCTCCAGGTCTGCATTGTTAACTTGCGTCTCAGAGGCCTCTGGCAAAAGTCTCTGGTGAAGACGTGCGAAACTCACTCCGCAGGCAGTGTGGAACTGTGAGGGACTGAGGGTGAGCTCACCTCTCAGCAGTAAGATGATTTTGGACAAGGCGTTCAGCTACCTTCTCACATATGGAACTTAGTATGTAGCACCAGTCTACCGCAGGAATTACTGGGAAATCGCTGGATTGAGCTTGGAGGCACTAGTCTTGTGTGCCGGCAGATTCCAGTTACCTCTCCCAACACTTCGGTGAAGCAGCGAGCCTAGGCCTTTTGGAAGCGAAAGGTAGCTGCAGGCAGGAGGTAGGGTTACAGGCCATAAGCTCAACTCTCAGAAGTGGGTATGCATGGGAGGCAGATGTCTGCTACCCACTCGGACATGCGAGTGGGAACCTAGCTACACTCTGATGAAGAAGGACTTTGGAAATCGCTGTATTCAACTCAGATACACGTGGGTTCAGGCACAACGATTCCACATGCTTTTCTCACAACCTTTCCCTGCCACTAACATGAGGACGTTAGCAGCTCCTTCTACAGTCAAGCAGGATGCGGGAGGGTTGTGCCCTGTCCTTAGCTCTCACAGGGAAGCATGCCTTGAAGCCAGCTGTCAACTAGCTGCATTCTTATGGCAGGGTGAAGGTAGCAGTATTCTGAGACAGGAGGTTCCCAGATTACCACTCTACTGCACCTGGAGATACCCTCCAGGTCTGCATTGTTAACTTGCGTCTCAGAGGCCTCTGGCAAAAGTCTCTGGTGAAGACGTGCAAAACTCACTCTGCAGGCAGTGTGGAACTGTGAGGGACTGAGGGTGAGCTCAACTCTCAGCAGTAAGATGATTTTGGACAAGGCGTTCAGCTACCTTCTCACGTATGGAACTTAGTATGTAGCACCAGTCTACCCCAGGAATAACTAGGAAATCGCTTGATTGAGCTTGGAGGCACTCGTCTTGTGTGCTGGGAGATTCCAGTTACCTCTCCCAACACTTGCGTCAAGCAGCGAGCCTAGGCCTTTTGGAAGCGTAAGGTAGTGGCAGGCAGGATGTAGGGTTACAGGCCATGAGCTCAACTCTCAGAAGTGTGTATGCATGGGAGGCAGATGTCTGCTACCCACTCGGACATGGGAGTTGGAACCTAGCTACACTCCTATTGAAGAAGGATGTTGGAAATCGCTGTATTCAACTCAGATACACGGGAGTTCAGGCCCAATGCTTACACATGCTTTTCCACAACCTATCCCAGCCACTATATAAGGAGGTTAGCAGGTACGTCTACAGTCAGGCAGGATGCGGGAGGGTTCTGCCCTGTCCTCAACTCTCACAGGGAAGCATGCCTAGAAGCCAGCTCAAAACTAGCTGCATTCTTATGACAGTGTGAAGGTAGCAGTATTCTGAGTAAGGAGGTTCCCAGATTGCCACTCTACTGCACCTGGAGATACCGTCCAGGTCTGCATTGTTAACTTGCGTCTCAGAGGCCTCTGGCAAAAGTCTCTGGTGAAGACGTGGGAAACTCACTCTGCAGGCAGTGTGGAACTGTGAGGGACTGAGGGTGAGCTCAACTCTCAGAAGTAAGATGTTTTTGGACAAGGCGTTCAACTACCTACTCACTTATGGAACTTAGTATGTAGCACCAGTCTACCCCAGGAATTACTAGGAAATCGCTTGATTGAGCTTGGAGGCACTAGTCTTCTGTGCCGGGAGATTCCAGTTACCTCTCCCAACACTTGCGTCAAGCAGCGAGCCTAGGCCTTTTGGAAGCGTAAGGTAGCGGCAGGCACGATGTAGGGTTACAGGCCATGAGCTCAACTCTCAGAAGTGTGTATGCATGGGAGGCAGATGTCTGCTACCCACTCGGACATGGGAGTTGGAACCTAGCTACACTCCTATTGAAGAAGGATGTTGGAAATCGCTGTATTCAACTCAGATACACGGGAGTTCAGGCCCAATGCTTACACATGCTTTTCCACAACCTATCCCAGCCACTAACATAAGGAGGTTAGCAGGTACATCTACAGTCAGGCAGGATGCGGGAGGGTTCTGCCCTGTCCTCAGCTCTCACAGGGAAGCATGCCTAGAAGCCAGCTCTCAACTAGCTGCATTCTTATGACAGTGTGAAGGTAGCAGTATTCTGAGTAAGGAGGTTCCCAGATTACCTCTCTACTGCACCTGGAGATACCCTCCAGGTCTGCATTGTTAACTTGCGTCTCAGAGGCCTCTGGCAAAAGTCTCTGGTGAAGACGTGCGAAACTCACTCCGCAGGCAGTGTGGAACTGTGAGGGACTGAGGGTGAGCTCACCTCTCAGCAGTAAGATGATTTTGGACAAGGCGTTCAGCTACCTTCTCACATATGGAACTTAGTATGTAGCACCAGTCTACCCCAGGAATTACTGGGAAATCGCTGGATTGAGCTTGGAGGCACTAGTCTTGTGTGCCGGGAGATTCCAGTTACCTCTCCCAACACTTCGGTGAAGCAGCGAGCCTAGGCCTTTTGGAAGCGAAAGGTAGCTGCAGGCAGGAGGTAGGGTTACAGGTCATAAGCTCAACCCTCAGAAGTGGGTATGCATGGGAGGCAGATGTCTGCTACCCACTCGGACATGCGAGTGGGAACCTAGCTACACTCTGATGAAGAAGGACTTTGGAAATCGCTGTATTCAACTCAGATACACGTGGGTTCAGGCACAACGATTCCACATGCTTTTCTCACAACCTTTCCCTGCCACTAACATGAGGACGTTAGCAGCTCCTTCTACAGTCAAGCAGGATGCGGGAGGGTTGTGCCCTGTCCTTAGCTCTCACAGGGAAGCATGCCTTGAAGCCAGCTGTCAACTAGCTGCATTCTTATGGCAGGGTGAAGGTAGCAGTATTCTGAGACAGGAGGTTCCCAGATTACCACTCTACTGCACCTGGAGATACCCTCCGGGTCTGCATTGTTAACTTGCGTCTCAGAAGCCTCTGGCAAACGTCTCTGGTGAAGACGTGCGAAACTCACTCTGCAGGCAGTGTGGAACTGTGAGGGACTGAGGGCGAGCTCAACTCTCAGAAGTAAGATGTTTCTGGACAAGGCGTTCAACTACCTACTCACGTATGGAACTTAGTATGTAGCACCATTCTACCCCAGGAATTTCTAGGAAATCACTTGATTGAGCTTGGAGGCACTCGTCTTGTGTCCCGGGAGATTCCTCTTACCTCTCCCAACACTTGCGTCAAGCAGCGAGCCTAGGCCTTTTGGAAGCGAAAGGTAGCAGCAGGCAGGATGTAGGGTTACAGGCCATAAGCTCAACTCTCAGAACTGTGTATGCATGGGAGGCAGATGTCTGCTACCCACTCGGACATGGGAGTTGGAACCTAGCTACACTCCTATTGAAGAAGGATGTTGGAAATCGCTGTATTCAACTCAGATACACGGGAGTTCAGGCCCAATGCTTACACATGCTTTTCCCACAACCTATCCCAGCCACTAACATAAGGAGGTTAACAGGTACGTCTACAGTCAGGCAGGATGCGGGAGGGATCTGCCCTGTCCTCAGCTCTCACAGGGAAGCATGCCTAGAAGCCAGCTCTCAACTAGCTGCATTCTTATGACAGTGTGAAGGTAGCAGTATTCTGAGTAAGGAGGTTCCCAGATTACCAATCTACTGCACCTGGAGATACCGTCCAGGTCTGCATTGTTAACTGGCGTCTCAGAGGCTTCTGGCAAAAGTCTCTGGTGAAGACGTGCGAAACTCACTCTGCAGGCAGTGTGGAACTGTGAGGGACTGAGGGTGAGCTCACCTCTCAGCAGTAAGATGATTTTGGACAAGGCTTTCAGCTACCTTCTCACATATGGAACTTAGTATGTAGCACCAGTCTACCCCAGGAATTACTGGGAAATCGCTGGATTGAGCTTGGAGGCACTAGTCTTGTGTGCCGGCAGATTCCAGTTACCTCTCCCAACACTTCGGTGATGCAGCGAGCCTAGGCCTTTTGGAAGCGAAAGGTAGCTGCAGGCAGGATGTAGGGTTACAGGCCATAAGCTCAACTCTAGAAGTGGGTATGCATGGGAAGCAGATGTATGCTACCCACTCGGACATGCGAGTGGGAACCTAGCTACACTCTGATGAAGAAGAACTTTGGAAATCGCTGTATTCAACTCAGATACACGTGGGTTCAGGCACAACGATTCCACATGCTTTTCTCACAACCTTTCCCTGTCACTAACATGAGGACGTTAGCAGCTCCTTCTACAGTCAAGCAGGATGCGGGAGGGTTCTGCCCTGTCCTTAGCTCTCACAGGGAAGCATGCCTTGAAGCCAGCTGTCAACTAGCTGCATTCTTATGGCAGGGTGAAGGTAGCAGTATTCTGAGACAGGAGGTTCCCAGATTACCACTCTACTGCACCTGGAGATGCCCTCCAGGTCTGCATTGTTAACTTGCGTCTCAGAAGCCTCTGGCAAACGTCTCTGGTGAAGACGTGCGAAACTCACTCTGCAGGCAGTGTGGAACTGTGAGGGACTGAGGGTGAGCTCAACTCTCAGAAGTAAGATGTTTTTGGACAAGGCGTTCAACTACCTACTCACTTATGGAACTTAGTATGTAGCACCAGTCTACCCCAGGAATTACTAGGAAATCGCTTGATTGAGCTTGGAGGCACTAGTCTTGTGTGCCGGGAGATTCCAGTTACCTCTCCCAACACTTGCATCAAGCAGCGAGCCTAGGCCTTTTGGAAGCGTAAGGTAGCGGCAGGCACGATGTAGGGTTACAGGCCATGAGCTCAACTCTCAGAAGTGTGTATGCATGGGAGGCAGATGTCTGCTACCCACTCGGACATGGGAGTTGGAACCTAGCTACACTCCTATTGAAGAAGGATGTTGGAAATCGCTGTATTCAACTCAGATACACGGGAGTTCAGGCCCAATGCTTACACATGCTTTTCCACAACCTATCCCAGCCACTAACATAAGGAGGTTAGCAGGTACGTCTACAGTCAGGCAGGATGCAGGAGGGTTCTGCCCTGTCCTCAGCTCTCACAGGGAAGCATGCCTAGAAGCCAGCTCTCAACTAGCTGCATTCTTATGACAGTGTGAAGGTAGCAGTATTCTGAGTAAGGAGGTTCCCAGATTACCTCTCTACTGCACCTGGAGATACCCTCCAGGTCTGCATTGTTAACTTGCGTCTCAGAGGCCTCTGGCAAAAGTCTCTGGTGAAGACGTGCGAAACTCACTCCGCAGGCAGTGTGGAACTGTGAGGGACTGAGGGTGAGCTCACCTCTCAGCAGTAAGATGATTTTGGACAAGGCGTTCAGCTACCTTCTCACATATGGAACTTAGTATGTAGCACCAGTCTACCCCAGGAATTACTGGGAAATCGCTTGGATTGAGCTTGGAGGCACTAGTCTTGTGTGCCGGCAGATTCCAGTTACCTCTCCCAACACTTCGGTGAAGCAGCGAGCCTAGGCCTTTTTGAAGCGAAAGGTAGCTGCAGGCAGGAGGTAGGGTTACAGGCCATAAGCTCAACTCTCAGAAGTGGGTATGCATGGGAGGCAGATGTCTGCTACCCACTCGGACATGCGAGTGGGAACCTAGCTACACTCTGATGAAGAAGGACTTTGGAAATCGCTGTATTCAACTCAGATACACGTGGGTTCAGGCACAACGATTCCACATGCTTTTCTCACAACCTTTCCCTGCCACTAACATGAGGACGTCAGCAGCTCCTTCTACAGTCAAGCAGGATGCGGGAGGGTTGTGCCCTGTCCTTAGCTCTCACAGGGAAGCATGCCTTGAAGCCAGCTGTCAACTAGCTGCATTCTTATGGCAGGGTGAAGGTAGCAGTATTCTGAGACAGGAGGTTCCCAGATTACCACTCTACTGCACCTGGAGATACCCTCCAGGTCTGCATTGTTAACTTGCGTCTCAGAGGCCTCTGGCAAAAGTCTCTGGTGAAGACGTGCAAAACTCACTCTGCAGGCAGTGTGGAACTGTGAGGGACTGAGGGTGAGCTCAACTCTCAGCAGTAAGATGATTTTGGACAAGGCGTTCAGCTACCTTCTCACGTATGGAACTTAGTATGTAGCACCAGTCTACCCCAGGAATAACTAGGAAATCGCTTGATTGAGCTTGGAGGCACTCGTCTTGTGTGCTGGGAGATTCCAGTTACCTCTCCCAACACTTGCGTCAAGCAGCGAGCCTAGGCCTTTTGGAAGCGTAAGGTAGTGGCAGGCACGATGTAGGGTTACAGGCCATGAGCTCAACTCTCAGAAGTGTGTATGCATGGGAGGCAGATGTCTGCTACCCACTCGGACATGGGAGTTGGAACCTAGCTACACTCCTATTGAAGAAGGATGTTGGAAATCGCTGTATTCAACTCAGATACACGGGAGTTCAGGCCCAATGCTTACACATGCTTTTCCACAACCTATCCCAGCCACTAACATAAGGAGGTTAGCAGGTACGTCTATAGTCAGGCAGGATGCGGGAGGGTTCTGCCCTGTCCTCAGCTCTCACAGGGAAGCATGCCTTGAAGCCAGCTGTCAACTAGCTGCATTCTTATGGCAGGGTGAAGGTAGCAGTATTCTGAGACAGGAGGTTCCCAGATTACCACTCTACTGCACCTGGAGATACCCTCCAGGTCTGCATTGTTAACTTGCGTCTCAGAAGCCTCTGGCAAAAGTCTCTGGTGAAGACGTGCGAAACTCACTCTGCAGGCAGTGTGGAACTGTGAGGGACTGTGGGTGAGCTCAACTCTCAGAAGTAAGATGTTTTTGGACAAGGCGTTCAACTACCTACTCACTTATGGAACTTAGTATGTAGCACCAGTCTACCCCAGGAATTACTAGGAAATCGCTTGATTGAGCTTGGAGGCACTCGTCTTGTGTGCCGGGAGATTCCAGTTACCTCTCCCAACACTTGCGTCAAGCAGCGAGCCTAGGCCTTTTGGAAGCGTAAGGTAGCGGCAGGCACGATGTAGGGTTACAGGCCATGAGCTCAACTCTCAGAAGTGTGTATGCATGGGAGGCAGATGTCTGCTACCCACTCGGACATGGGAGTTGGAACCTAGCTACACTCCTATTGAAGAAGGATGTTGGAAATCGCTGTATTCAACTCAGATACACGGGAGTTCAGGCCCAATGCTTACACATGCTTTTCCACAACCTATCCCAGCCACTATATAAGGAGGTTAGCAGGTACGTCTACAGTCAGGCAGGATGCGGGAGGGTTCTGCCCTGTCCTCAACTCTCACAGGGAAGCATGCCTAGAAGCCAGCTCTCAACTAGCTGCATTCTTATGACAGTGTGAAGGTAGCAGTATTCTGAGTAAGGAGGTTCCCAGATTGCCACTCTACTGCACCTGGAGATACCGTCCAGGTCTGCATTGTTAACTTGCGTCTCAGAGGCCTCTGGCAAAAGTCTCTGGTGAAGACGTGGGAAACTCACTCTGCAGGCAGTGTGGAACTGTGAGGGACTGAGGGTGAGCTCAACTCTCAGAAGTAAGATGTTTTTGGACAAGGCGTTCAACTACCTACTCACTTATGGAACTTAGTATGTAGCACCAGTCTACCCCAGGAATTACTAGGAAATCGCTTGATTGAGCTTGGAGGCACTAGTCTTCTGTGCCGGGAGATTCCAGTTACCTCTCCCAACACTTGCGTCAAGCAGCGAGCCTAGGCCTTTTGGAAGCGTAAGGTAGCGGCAGGCACGATGTAGGGTTACAGGCCATGAGCTCAACTCTCAGAAGTGTGTATGCATGGGAGGCAGATGTCTGCTACCCACTCGGACATGGGAGTTGGAACCTAGCTACACTCCTATTGAAGAAGGATGTTGGAAATCGCTGTATTCAACTCAGATACACGGGAGTTCAGGCCCAATGCTTACACATGCTTTTCCACAACCTATCCCAGCCACTAACATAAGGAGGTTAGCAGGTACATCTACAGTCAGGCAGGATGCGGGAGGGTTCTGCCCTGTCCTCAGCTCTCACAGGGAAGCATGCCTAGAAGCCAGCTCTCAACTAGCTGCATTCTTATGACAGTGTGAAGGTAGCAGTATTCTGAGTAAGGAGGTTCCCAGATTACCTCTCTACTGCACCTGGAGATACCCTCCAGGTCTGCATTGTTAACTTGCGTCTCAGAGGCCTCTGGCAAAAGTCTCTGGTGAAGACGTGCGAAACTCACTCCGCAGGCAGTGTGGAACTGTGAGGGACTGAGGGTGAGCTCACCTCTCAGCAGTAAGATGATTTTGGACAAGGCGTTCAGCTACCTTCTCACATATGGAACTTAGTATGTAGCACCAGTCTACCCCAGGAATTACTGGGAAATCGCTGGATTGAGCTTGGAGGCACTAGTCTTGTGTGCCGGGAGATTCCAGTTACCTCTCCCAACACTTCGGTGAAGCAGCGAGCCTAGGCCTTTTGGAAGCGAAAGGTAGCTGCAGGCAGGAGGTAGGGTTACAGGTCATAAGCTCAACCCTCAGAAGTGGGTATGCATGGGAGGCAGATGTCTGCTACCCACTCGGACATGCGAGTGGGAACCTAGCTACACTCTGATGAAGAAGGACTTTGGAAATCGCTGTATTCAACTCAGATACACGTGGGTTCAGGCACAACGATTCCACATGCTTTTCTCACAACCTTTCCCTGCCACTAACATGAGGACGTTAGCAGCTCCTTCTACAGTCAAGCAGGATGCGGGAGGGTTGTGCCCTGTCCTTAGCTCTCACAGGGAAGCATGCCTTGAAGCCAGCTGTCAACTAGCTGCATTCTTATGGCAGGGTGAAGGTAGCAGTATTCTGAGACAGGAGGTTCCCAGATTACCACTCTACTGCACCTGGAGATACCCTCCGGGTCTGCATTGTTAACTTGCGTCTCAGAAGCCTCTGGCAAAAGTCTCTGGTGAAGACGTGCGAAACTCACTCTGCAGGCAGTGTGGAACTGTGAGGGACTGAGGGCGAGCTCAACTCTCAGAAGTAAGATGTTTCTGGACAAGGCGTTCAACTACCTACTCACGTATGGAACTTAGTATGTAGCACCATTCTACCCCAGGAATTACTAGGAAATCACTTGATTGAGCTTGGAGGCACTCGTCTTGTGTCCCGGGAGATTCCTCTTACCTCTCCCAACACTTGCGTCAAGCAGCGAGCCTAGGCCTTTTGGAAGCGAAAGGTAGCAGCAGGCAGGATGTAGGGTTACAGGCCATAAGCTCAACTCTCAGAACTGTGTATGCATGGGAGGCAGATGTCTGCTACCCACTCGGACATGGGAGTTGGAACCTAGCTACACTCCTATTGAAGAAGGATGTTGGAAATCGCTGTATTCAACTCAGATACACGGGAGTTCAGGCCCAATGCTTACACATGCTTTTCCCACAACCTATCCCAGCCACTAACATAAGGAGGTTAACAGGTACGTCTACAGTCAGGCAGGATGCGGGAGGGATCTGCCCTGTCCTCAGCTCTCACAGGGAAGCATGCCTAGAAGCCAGCTCTCAACTAGCTGCATTCTTATGACAGTGTGAAGGTAGCAGTATTCTGAGTAAGGAGGTTCCCAGATTACCAATCTACTGCACCTGGAGATACCGTCCAGGTCTGCATTGTTAACTGGCGTCTCAGAGGCTTCTGGCAAAAGTCTCTGGTGAAGACGTGCGAAACTCACTCTGCAGGCAGTGTGGAACTGTGAGGGACTGAGGGTGAGCTCACCTCTCAGCAGTAAGATGATTTTGGACAAGGCTTTCAGCTACCTTCTCACATATGGAACTTAGTATGTAGCACCAGTCTACCCCAGGAATTACTGGGAAATCGCTGGATTGAGCTTGGAGGCACTAGTCTTGTGTGCCGGCAGATTCCAGTTACCTCTCCCAACACTTCGGTGATGCAGCGAGCCTAGGCCTTTTGGAAGCGAAAGGTAGCTGCAGGCAGGAGGTAGGGTTACAGGCCATAAGCTCAACTCTCAGAAGTGGGTATGCATGGCAGGCAGATGTCTGCTACCCACTCGGACATGCGAATGGGAACCTAGCTACACTCTGATGAAGAAGGACTTTGGAAATCGCTGTATTCAACTCAGATACACGTGGGTTCAGGCACAACGATTCCACATGCTTTTCTCACAACCTTTCCCTGCCACTAACATGAGGACGTTAGCAGCTCCTTCTACAGTCAAGCAGGATGCGGGAGGGTTGTGCCCTGTCCTTAGCTCTCACAGGGAAGCATGCCTTGAAGCCAGCTGTCAACTAGCTGCATTCTTATGGCAGGGTGAAGGTAGCAGTATTCTGAGACAGGAGGTTCCCAGATTACCACTCTACTGCACCTGGAGATACCCTCCAGGTCTGCATTGTTAACTTGCGTCTCAAAAGCCTCTGGCAAAAGTCTCTGGTGAAGACGTGCGAAACTCACTCTGCAGGCAGTGTGGAACTGTGAGGGACTGTGGGTGAGCTCAACTCTCAGAAGTAAGATGTTTTTGGACAAGGCGTTCAACTACCTACTCACTTATGGAACTTAGTATGTAGCACCAGTCTACCCCAGGAATTACTAGGAAATCGCTTGATTGAGCTTGGAGGCACTCGTCTTGTGTGCCGGGAGATTCCAGTTACCTCTCCCAACACTTGCGTCAAGCAGCGAGCCTAGGACTTTTGGAAGCGTAAGGTAGCGGCAGGCACGATGTAGGGTTACAGGCCATGAGCTCAACTCTCAGAAGTGTGTATGCATGGGAGGCAGATGTCTGCTACCCACTCGGACATGGGAGTTGGAACCTAGCTACACTCCTATTGAAGAAGGATGTTGGAAATCGCTGTATTCAACTCAGATACACGGGAGTTCAGGCCCAATGCTTACACATGCTTTTCCACAACCTATCCCAGCCACTAACATAAGGAGGTTAGCAGGTACGTCTATAGTCAGGCAGGATGCGGGAGGGTTCTGCCCTGTCCTTAGCTCTCACAGGGAAGCATGCCTTGAAGCCAGCTGTCAACTAGCTGCATTCTTATGGCAGGGTGAAGGTAGCAGTATTCTGAGACAGGAGATTCCCAGATTACCACTCTACTGCACCTGGAGATACCCTCCAGGTCTGCATTGTTAACTTGCGTCTCAGAAGCCTCTGGCAAACGTCTCTGGTGAAGACGTGCGAAACTCACTCTGCAGGCAGTGTGGAACTGTGAGGGACTGAGGGTGAGCTCACCTCTCAGCAGTAAGATGATTTTGGACAAGGCGTTCAGCTACCTTCTCACATATGGAACTTAGTATGTAGCACCAGTCTACCCCAGGAATTACTGGGAAATCGCTGGATTGAGCTTGGAGGCACTAGTCTTGTGTGCCGGCAGATTCCAGTTACCTCTCCCAACACTTCGGTGAAGCAGCGAGCCTAGGCCTTTTGGAAGCGAAAGGTAGCTGCAGGCAGGAGGTAGGGTTACAGGCCATAAGCTCAACTCTCAGAAGTGGGTATGCATGGCAGGCAGATGTCTGCTACCCACTCGGACATGCGAGTGGGAACCTAGCTACACTCTGATGAAGAAGGACTTTGGAAATCGCTGTATTCAACTCAGATACACGTGGGTTCAGGCACAACGATTCCACATGCTTTTCTCACAACCTTTCCCTGCCACTAACATGAGGACGTTAGCAGCTCCTTCTACAGTCAAACAGGATGCGGGAGGGTTGTGCCCTGTCCTTAGCTCTCACAGGGAAGCATGCCTTGAAGCCACATGTCAACTAGCTGCATTCTTATGGCAGGGTGAAGGTAGCAGTATTCTGAGACAGGAGGTTCCCAGATTACCACTCTACTGCACCTGGAGATACCCTCCAGGTCTGCATTGTTAACTTGCGTCTCATAGCCTCTGGCAAAAGTCTCTGGTGAAGACGTGCGAAACTCACTCTGCAGGCAGTGTGGAACTGTGAGGGACTGAGGGTGAGCTCAACTCTCAGAAGTAAGATGTTTTTGGACAAGGCGTTCAACTACCTACTCTCGTATGGAACTTAGTATGTAGCACCAGTCTACCCCAGGAATAACTAGGAAATCGCTTGATTGAGCTTGGAGGCACTCGTCTTGTGTGCTGGGAGATTCCAGTTACCTCTCCCAACACTTGCGTCAAGCAGCGAGCCTAGGCCTTTTGGAAGCGTAAGGTAGTGGCAGGCACGATGTAGGGTTACAGGCCATGAGCTCAACTCTCAGAAGTGTGTATGCATGGGAGGCAGATGTCTGCTACCCACTCGGACATGGGAGTTGGAACCTAGCTACACTCCTATTGAAGAAGGATGTTGGAAATCGCTGTATTCAACTCAGATACACGGGAGTTCAGGCCCAATGCTTACACATGCTTTTCCACAACCTATCCCAGCCACTAACATAAGGAGGTTAGCAGGTACGTCTATAGTCAGGCAGGATGCGGGAGGGTTCTGCCCTGTCCTCAGCTCTCACAGGGAAGCATGCCTAGAAGCCAGCTCTCAACTAGCTGCATTCTTATGACAGTGTGAAGGTAGCAGTATTCTGAGTAAGGAGGTTCCCAGATTACCACTCTACTGCACCTGGAGATACCCTCCAGGTCTGCATTGTTAACTTGCGTCTCAGAAGCCTCTGGCAAAAGTCTCTGGTGAAGACGTGCGAAACTCACTCTGCAGGCAGTGTGGAACTGTGAGGGACTGTGGGTGAGCTCAACTCTCAGAAGTAAGATGTTTTTGGACAAGGCGTTCAACTACCTACTCACTTATGGAACTTAGTATGTAGCACCAGTCTACCCCAGGAATTACTAGGAAATCGCTTGATTGAGCTTGGAGGCACTCGTCTTGTGTGCCGGGAGATTCCAGTTACCTCTCCCAACACTTGCGTCAAGCAGCGAGCCTAGGACTTTTGGAAGCGTAAGGTAGCGGCAGGCACGATGTAGGGTTACAGGCCATGAGCTCAACTCTCAGAAGTGTGTATGCATGGGAGGCAGATGTCTGCTACCCACTCGGACATGGGAGTTGGAACCTAGCTACACTCCTATTGAAGAAGGATGTTGGAAATCGCTGTATTCAACTCAGATACACGGGAGTTCAGGCCCAATGCTTACACATGCTTTTCCACAACCTATCCCAGCCACTAACATAAGGAGGTTAGCAGGTACGTCTATAGTCAGGCAGGATGCGGGAGGGTTCTGCCCTGTCCTTAGCTCTCACAGGGAAGCATGCCTTGAAGCCAGCTGTCAACTAGCTGCATTCTTATGGCAGGGTGAAGGTAGCAGTATTCTGAGACAGGAGATTCCCAGATTACCACTCTACTGCACCTGGAGATACCCTCCAGGTCTGCATTGTTAACTTGCGTCTCAGAAGCCTCTGGCAAACGTCTCTGGTGAAGACGTGCGAAACTCACTCTGCAGGCAGTGTGGAACTGTGAGGGACTGAGGGTGAGCTCACCTCTCAGCAGTAAGATGATTTTGGACAAGGCGTTCAGCTACCTTCTCACATATGGAACTTAGTATGTAGCACCAGTCTACCCCAGGAATTACTGGGAAATCGCTGGATTGAGCTTGGAGGCACTAGTCTTGTGTGCCGGCAGATTCCAGTTACCTCTCCCAACACTTCGGTGAAGCAGCGAGCCTAGGCCTTTTGGAAGCGAAAGGTAGCTGCAGGCAGGAGGTAGGGTTACAGGCCATAAGCTCAACTCTCAGAAGTGGGTATGCATGGCAGGCAGATGTCTGCTACCCACTCGGACATGCGAGTGGGAACCTAGCTACACTCTGATGAAGAAGGACTTTGGAAATCGCTGTATTCAACTCAGATACACGTGGGTTCAGGCACAACGATTCCACATGCTTTTCTCACAACCTTTCCCTGCCACTAACATGAGGACGTTAGCAGCTCCTTCTACAGTCAAACAGGATGCGGGAGGGTTGTGCCCTGTCCTTAGCTCTCACAGGGAAGCATGCCTTGAAGCCACATGTCAACTAGCTGCATTCTTATGGCAGGGTGAAGGTAGCAGTATTCTGAGACAGGAGGTTCCCAGATTACCACTCTACTGCACCTGGAGATACCCTCCAGGTCTGCATTGTTAACTTGCGTCTCATAGCCTCTGGCAAAAGTCTCTGGTGAAGACGTGCGAAACTCACTCTGCAGGCAGTGTGGAACTGTGAGGGACTGAGGGTGAGCTCAACTCTCAGAAGTAAGATGTTTTTGGACAAGGCGTTCAACTACCTACTCTCGTATGGAACTTAGTATGTAGCACCAGTCTACCCCAGGAATAACTAGGAAATCGCTTGATTGAGCTTGGAGGCACTCGTCTTGTGTGCTGGGAGATTCCAGTTACCTCTCCCAACACTTGCGTCAAGCAGCGAGCCTAGGCCTTTTGGAAGCGTAAGGTAGTGGCAGGCACGATGTAGGGTTACAGGCCATGAGCTCAACTCTCAGAAGTGTGTATGCATGGGAGGCAGATGTCTGCTACCCACTCGGACATGGGAGTTGGAACCTAGCTACACTCCTATTGAAGAAGGATGTTGGAAATCGCTGTATTCAACTCAGATACACGGGAGTTCAGGCCCAATGCTTACACATGCTTTTCCACAACCTATCCCAGCCACTAACATAAGGAGGTTAGCAGGTACGTCTATAGTCAGGCAGGATGCGGGAGGGTTCTGCCCTGTCCTCAGCTCTCACAGGGAAGCATGCCTAGAAGCCAGCTCTCAACTAGCTGCATTCTTATGACAGTGTGAAGGTAGCAGTATTCTGAGTAAGGAGGTTCCCAGATTACCACTCTACTGCACCTGGAGATACCCTCCAGGTCTGCATTGTTAACTTGCGTCTCAGAGGCCTCTGGCAAAAGTCTCTGGTGAAGACGTGCGAAACTCTCTCTGCAGGCAGTGTGGAACTGTGAGGGACTGAGGGTGAGCTCACCTCTCAGCAGTAAGATGATTTTGGACAAGGCGTTCAGCTACCTTCTCACATATGGAACTTAGTATGTAGCACCAGTCTACCGCAGGAATTACTGGGAAATCGCTGGATTGAGCTTGGAGGCACTAGTCTTGTGTGCCTGCAGATTCCAGTTACCTCTCCCAACACTTCGGTGAAGCAGCGAGCCTAGGCCTTTTGGAAGCGAAAGGTAGCTGCAGGCAGGAGGTAGGGTTACAGGCCATAAGCTCAACTCTAGAAGTGGGTATGCATGGGAAGCAGATGTCTGCTACCCACTCGGACATGCGAGTGGGAACCTAGCTACACTCTGATGAAGAAGGACTTTGGAAATCGCTGTATTCAACTCAGATACACGTGGGTTCAGGCACAACGATTCCACATGCTTTTCTCACAACCTTTCCCTGCCACTAACATGAGGACGTTAGCAGCTCCTTCTACAGTCAAGCAGGATGCGGGAGGGTTGTGCCCTGTCCTTAGCTCTCACAGGGAAGCATGCCTTGAAGCCACCTGTCAACTAGCTGCATTCTTATGGCAGGGTGAAGGTAGCAGTATTCTGAGACAGGAGGTTCCCAGATTACCACTCTACTGCACCTGGAGATACCCTCCAGGTCTGCATTGTTAACTTGCGTCTCAGAAGCCTCTGGCAAAAGTCTCTGGTGAAGACGTGCGAAACTCACTCTGCAGGCAGTGTGGAACTGTGAGGGACTGAGGGTGAGCTCAACTCTCAGAAGTAAGATGTTTTTGGACAAGGCGTTCAACTACCTACTCTCGTATGGAACTTAGTATGTAGCACCAGTCTACCCCAGGAATAACTAGGAAATCGCTTGATTGAGCTTGGAGGCACTCGTCTTGTGTGCCGGGAGATTCCAGTTACCTCTCCCAACACTTGCGTCAAGCAGCGAGCCTAGGCCTTTTGGAAGCGTAAGGTAGTGGCAGGCACGATGTAGGGTTACAGGCCATGAGCTCAACTCTCAGAAGTGTGTATGCATGGGAGGCAGATGTCTGCTACCCACTCGGACATGGGAGTTGGAACCTAGCTACACTCCTATTGAAGAAGGATGTTGGAAATCGCTGTATTCAACTCAGATACACGGGAGTTCAGGCCCAATGCTTACACATGCTTTTCCACAACCTATCCCAGCCACTAACATAAGGAGGTTAGCAGGTACGTCTATAGTCAGGCAGGATGCGGGAGGGTTATGCCCTGTCCTCAGCTCTCACAGGGAAGCATGCCTAGAAGCCAGCTCTCAACTAGCTGCATTCTTATGACAGTGTGAAGGTAGCAGTATTCTGAGTAAGGAGGTTCCCAGATTACCACTCTACTGCACCTGGAGATACCCTCCAGGTCTGCATTGTTAACTTGCGTCTCAGAGGCCTCTGGCAAAAGTCTCTGGTGAAGACGTGCGAAACTCTCTCTGCAGGCAGTGTGGAACTGTGAGGGACTGAGGGTGAGCTCACCTCTCAGCAGTAAGATGATTTTGGACAAGGCGTTCAGCTACCTTCTCACATATGGAACTTAGTATGTAGCACCAGTCTACCGCAGGAATTACTGGGAAATCGCTGGATTGAGCTTGGAGGCACTAGTCTTGTGTGCCGGCAGATTCCAGTTACCTCTCCCAACACTTCGGTGAAGCAGCGAGCCTAGGCCTTTTGGAAGCGAAAGGTAGCTGCAGGCAGGAGGTAGGGTTACAGGCCATAAGCTCAACTCTAGAAGTGGGTATGCATGGGAAGCAGATGTCTGCTACCCACTCGGACATGCGAGTGGGAACCTAGCTACACTCTGATGAAGAAGGACTTTGGAAATCGCTGTATTCAACTCAGATACACGTGGGTTCAGGCACAACGATTCCACATGCTTTTCTCACAACCTTTCCCTGCCACTAACATGAGGACGTTAGCAGCTCCTTCTACAGTCAAGCAGGATGCGGGAGGGTTGTGCCCTGTCCTTAGCTCTCACAGGGAAGCATGCCTTGAAGCCAGCTGTCAACTAGCTGCATTCTTATGGCAGGGTGAAGGTAGCAGTATTCTGAGACAGGAGGTTCCCAGATTACCACTCTACTGCACCTGGAGATACCCTCCAGGTCTGCATTGTTAACTTGCGTCTCAGAAGCCTCTGGCAAAAGTCTCTGGTGAAGACGTGCGAAACTCACTCTGCAGGCAGTGTGGAACTGTGAGGGACTGAGGGTGAGCTCAACTCTCAGAAGTAAGGTGTTTTTGGACAAGGCGTTCAACTACCTACTCTCGTATGGAACTTAGTATGTAGCACCAGTCTACCCCAGGAATAACTAGGAAATCGCTTGATTGAGCTTGGAGGCACTCGTCTTGTGTGCTGGGAGATTCCAGTTACCTCTCCCAACACTTGCGTCAAGCAGCGAGCCTAGGCCTTTTGGAAGCGTAAGGTAGTGGCAGGCACGATGTAGGGTTACAGGCCATGAGCTCAACTCTCAGAAGTGTGTATGCATGGGAGGCAGATGTCTGCTACCCACTCGGACATGGGAGTTGGAACCTAGCTACACTCCTATTGAAGAAGGATGTTGGAAATCGCTGTATTCAACTCAGATACACGGGAGTTCAGGCCCAATGCTTACACATGCTTTTCCACAACCTATCCCAGCCACTAACATAAGGAGGTTAGCAGGTACGTCTATAGTCAGGCAGGATGCGGGAGGGTTCTGCCCTGTCCTTAGCTCTCACAGGGAAGCATGCCTTGAAGCCAGCTGTCAACTAGCTGCATTCTTATGGCAGGGTGAAGGTAGCAGTATTCTGAGACAGGAGGTTCCCAGATTACCACTCTACTGCACCTGGAGATACCCTCCAGGTCTGCATTGTTAACTTGCGTCTCAGAAGCCTCTGGCAAACGTCTCTGGTGAAGACGTGCGAAACTCACTCTGCAGGCAGTGTGGAACTGTGAGGGACTGAGGGTGAGCTCACCTCTCAGCAGTAAGATGATTTTGGACAAGGCGTTCAGCTACCTTCTCACATATGGAACTTAGTATGTAGCACCAGTCTACCCCAGGAATTACTGGGAAATCGCTGGATTGAGCTTGGAGGCACTAGTCTTGTGTGCCGGCAGATTCCAGTTACCTCTCCCAACACTTCGGTGAAGCAGCGAGCCTACGCCTTTTGGAAGCGAAAGGTAGCTGCAGGCAGGAGGTAGGGTTACAGGCCATAAGCTCAACTCTCAGAAGTGGGTATGCATGGCAGGCAGATGTCTGCTACCCACTCGGACATGCGAGTGGGAACCTAGCTACACTCTGATGAAGAAGGACTTTGGAAATCGCTGTATTCAACTCAGATACACGTGGGTTTAGGCACAACGATTCCACATGCTTTTCGCACAACCTTTCCCTGCCACTAACATGAGGACGTTAGCAGCTCCTTCTACAGTCAAGCAGGATGCGGGAGGGTTGTGCCCTGTCCTTAGCTCTCACAGGGAAGCATGCCTTGAAGCCAGCTGTCAACTAGCTGCATTCTTATGGCAGGGTGAAGGTAGCAGTATTCTGAGACAGGAGGTTCCCAGATTACCACTCTACTGCACCTGGAGATACCCTCCAGGTCTGCATTGTTAACTTGCGTCTCAGAAGCCTCTGGCAAAAGTCTCTGGTGAAGACGTGCGAAACTCACTCTGCAGGCAGTGTGGAACTGTGAGGGACTGTGGGTGAGCTCAACTCTCAGAAGTAAGATGTTTTTGGACAAGGCGTTCAACTACCTACTCACTTATGAAACTTCGTATGTAGCACCAGTCTACCCCAGGAATTACTAGGAAATCGCTTGATTGAGCTTGGAGGCACTAGTCTTGTGTGCCGGGAGATTCCAGTTACCTCTCCCAACACTTGCGTCAAGCAGCGAGCCTAGGCCTTTTGGAAGCGTAAGGTAGCGGCAGGCACGATGTAGGGTTATAGGCCATGAGCTCAACTCTCAGAAGTGTGTATGCATAGGAGGCAGATGTCTGCTACCCACTCGGACATGGGAGTTGGAACCTAGCTACACTCCTATTGAAGAAGGATGTTGGAAATCGCTGTATTCAACTCAGATACACGGGAGTTTAGGCCCAATGCTTACACATGCTTTTCCACAACCTATCCCAGCCACTAACATAAGGAGGTTAGCAGGTACGTCTACAGTCAGGCAGGATGCGGGAGGGTTCTGCCCTGTCCTCAGCTCTCACAGGGAAGCATGCCTAGAAGTCAGCTCTCAACTAGCTGCATTCTTATGACAGTGTGAAGGTAGCAGTATTCTGAGTAAGGAGGTTCCCAGATTACCACTCTACTGCACCTGGAGATACCGTCCAGGTCTGCATTGTTAACTTGCGTCTCAGAGGCCTCTGGCAAAAGTCTCTGGTGAAGATGTGCGAAACTCACTCCGCAGGCAGTGTGCAACTGTGAGGGACTGAGGGTGAGCTCACCTCTCAGCAGTAAGATGATTTTGGACAAGGCGTTCAGCTACCTTCTCACATATGGAACTTAGTATGTAGCACCAGTCTACCCCAGGAATTAGTGGGAAATCGCTTGGATTGAGCTTGGAGGCACTAGTCTTGTGTGCCGGCAGATTCCAGTTACCTCTCCCAACACTTCGGTGAAGCAGCGAGCCTAGGCCTTTTGGAAGCGAAAGGTAGCTGCAGGCAGGAGGTAGGGTTACAGGCCATAAGCTCACCTCTCAGAAGTGGGTATGCATGGGAGGCAGATGTCTGCTACCCACTCGGACATGCGAGTGGGAACCTAGCTACACTCTGATGAAGAAGGACTTTGGAAATCGCTGTATTCAACTCAGATACACGTGGGTTCAGGCACAACGATTCCACATGCTTTTCGCACAACCTTTCCCTGCCACTAACATGAGGACGTTAGCAGCTCCTTCTACAGTCAAGCAGGATGCGGGAGGGTTGTGCCCTGTCCTTAGCTCTCACAGGGAAGCATGCCTTGAAGCCACCTGTCAACTAGCTGCATTCTTATGGCAGGGTGAAGGTAGCAGTATTCTGAGACAGGAGGTTCCCAGATTACCACTCTACTGCACCTGGAGATACCCTCCAGGTCTGCATTGTTAACTTGCGTCTCAGAAGCCTCTGGCAAACGTCTCTGGTGAATACGTGCGAAACTCACTCTGCAGGCAGTGTGGAACTGTGAGGGACTGAGGGTGAGCTCAACTCTCAGAAGTAAGATGTTTTTGGACAAGGCGTTCAACTACCTACTCACGTATGGAACTTAGTATGTAGCACCAGTCTACCCCAGGAATTACTAGGAAATCGCTTGATTGAGCTTGGAGGCACTCGTCTTGTGTGCCGGGAGATTCCAGTTACCTCTCCCAACACTTGCGTCAAGCAGCGAGCCTAGGCCTTTTGGAAGCGAAAGGTAGCGGCAGGCACGATATAGGGTTACAGGCCATGAGCTCAACTCTCAGAAGTGTGTATGCATGGGAGGCAGATGTCTGCTACCCACTCGGACATGGGAGTTGGAACCTAGCTACACTCCTATTGAAGAAGGATGTTGGAAATCGCTGTATTCAACTCAGATACACGGGAGTTCAGGCCCAATGCTTACACATGCTTTTCCACAACCTATCCCAGCCACTAATATAAGGAGGTTAGCAGGTACGTCTACAGTCAGGCAGGATGCGGGAGGGTTCTGCCCTGTCCTCAACTCTCACAGGGAAGCATGCCTAGAAGCCAGCTCTCAACTAGCTGCATTCTTATGACAGTGTGAAGGTAGCAGTATTCTGAGTAAGGAGGTTCCAGATTGCCACTCTACTGCACCTGGAGATACCGTCCAGGTCTGCATTGTTAACTTGCGTCTCAGAGGCCTCTGGCAAAAGTCTCTGGTGAAGACGTGCGAAACTCAGTCTGCAGGCAGTGTGGAACTGTGAGGGACTGAGGGTGAGCTCAACTCTCAGCAGTAAGATGATTTTGGACAAGGCGTTCAGCTACCTTCTCACATATGGAACTTAGTATGTAGCACCAGTCTACCCCAGGAATTACTGGGAAATCGCTGGATTGAGCTTGGAGGCACTAGTCTTGTGTGCCGGCAGATTCCAGTTACCTCTCCCAACACTTCGGTGAAGCAGCGAGCCTAGGCCTTTTGGAAGCGAAAGGTAGCTGCAGGCAGGAGGTAGGGTTACAGGCCATAAGCTCAACTCTAGAAGTGGGTATGCATGGGAAGCAGATGTATGCTACCCACTCGGACATGCGAGTGGGAACCTAGCTACACTCTGATGAAAAAGGACTTTGGAAATCGCTGTATTCAACTCAGATACACGTGGTTTCAGGCACAACGATTCGACATGCTTTTCTCACAACCTTTCCCTGCCACTAACATGAGGACGTTAGCAGCTCCTTCTACAGTCAAGCAGGATGCGGGAGGGTTCTGCCCTGTCCTTAGCTCTCACAGGGAAGCATGCCTTGAAGCCAGCTGTCAACTAGCTGCATTCTTATGGCAGGGTGAAGGTAGCAGTATTCTGGGACAGGAGGTTCCCAGATTACCACTCTACTGCACCTGGAGATACCCTCCAGGTCTGCATTGTTAACTTGCGTCTCAGAAGCCTCTGGCAAACGTCTCTGGTGAAGACGTGCGAAACTCACTCTGCAGGCAGTGTGGAACTGTGAGGGACTGAGGGTGAGCTCAACTCTCAGAAGTAAGATGTTTTTGGACAAGGCGTTCAACTACCTACTCACTTATGGAACTTAGTATGTAGCACCAGTCTACCGCAGGAATTACTAGGAAATCGCTTGATTGAGCTTGGAGGCACTAGTCTTGTGTGCCGGGAGATTCCAGTTACCTCTCCCAACACTTGCGTCAAGCAGCGAGCCTAGGCCTTTTGGAAGCGTAAGGTAGCAGCAGGCACGATGTAGGGTTACAGGCCATGAGCTCAACTCTCAGAAGTGTGTATGCATGGGAGGCAGATGTCTGCTACCCACTCGGACATGGGAGTTGGAACCTAGCTACACTCCTATTGAAGAAGGATGTTGGAAATCGCTGTATTCAACTCAGATACACGGGAGTTCAGGCCCAATGCTTACACATGCTTTTCCACAACCTATCCCAGCCACTAACATAAGGAGGTTAGCAGGTACGTCTACAGTCAGGCAGGATGCGGGAGGGTTCTGCCCTGTCCTCAGCTCTCACAGGGAAGCATGCCTAGAAGCCAGCTCTCAACTAGCTGCATTCTTATGACAGTGTGAAGGTAGCAGTATTCTGAGTAAGGAGGTTCCCAGATTACCTCTCTACTGCACCTGGAGATACCCTCCAGGTCTGCATTGTTAACTTGCGTCTCAGAGGCCTCTGGCAAAAGTCTCTGGTGAAGACGTGCGAAACTCACTCCGCAGGCAGTGTGGAACTGTGAGGGAATGAGGGTGAGCTCACCTCTCAGCAGTAAGATGATTTTGGACAAGGCGTTCAGCTACCTTCTCACATATGGAACTTAGTATGTAGCACCAGTCTACCCCAGGAATTACTGGGAAATCGCTTGGATTGAGCTTGGAGGCACTAGTCTTGTGTGCCGGCAGATTCCAGTTACCTCTCCCAACACTTCGGTGAAGCAGCGAGCCTAGGCCTTTTGGAAGCGAAAGGTAGCTGCAGGCAGGAGGTAGGGTTACAGGCCATAAGCTCAACTCTCAGAAGTGGGTATGCATGGGAGGCAGATGTCTGCTACCCACTCGGACATGCGAGTGGGAACCTAGCTACACTCTGATGAAGAAGGACTTTGGAAATCGCTGTATTCAACTCAGATACACGTGGGTTCAGGCACAACGATTCCACATGCTTTTCGCACAACCTTTCCCTGCCACTAACATGAGGACGTTAGCAGCTCCTTCTACAGTCAAGCAGGATGCGGGAGGGTTGTGCCCTGTCCTTAGCTCTCACAGGGAAGCGTGCCTTGAAGCCAGCTGTCAACTAGCTGCATTCTTATGGCAGGGTGAAGGTAGCAGTATTCTGAGACAGGAGGTTCCCAGATTACCACTCTACTGCACCTGGAGATACCCTCCAGGTCTGCATTGTTAACTTGCGTCTCAGAAGCCTCTGGCAAACGTCTCTGGTGAAGACGTGCGAAACTCACTCTGCAGGCAGTGTGGAACTGTGAGGGACTGAGGGTGAGCTCAACTCTCAGAAGTAAGATGTTTTTGGACAAGGCGTTCAACTACCTACTCACGTATGGAACTTAGTATGTAGCACCAGTCTACCCCAGGAATTACTAGGAAATCGCTTGATTGAGCTTGGAGGCACTCGTCTTGTGTGCCGGGAGATTCCAGTTACCTCTCCCAACACTTGCGTCAAGCAGCGAGCCTAGGCCTTTTGGAAGCGAAAGGTAGCGGCAGGCAGGATGTAGGGTTACAGGCCATGAGCTCAACTCTCAGAAGTGTGTATGCATGGGAGGCAGATGTCTGCTACCCACTAGGACATGGGAGTTGGAACCTAGCTACACTCCTATTGAAGAAGGATGTTGGAAATCGCTGTATTCAACTCAGATACACGGGAGTTCAGGCCCAATGCTTACACATGCTTTTCCACAACCTATCCCAGCCACTAACATAAGGAGGTTAGCAGGTACGTCTACAGTCAGGCAGGATGCGGGAGGGTTCTGCCCTGTCCTCAACTCTCACAGGGAAGCATGCCTAGAAGCCAGCTCTCAACTAGCTGGATTCTTATGACAGTGTGAAGGTAGCAGTATTCTGAGTAAGGAGGTTCCCAGATTGCCACTCTACTGCACCTGGAGATACCGTCCAGGTCTGCATTGTTAACTTGCGTCTCAGAGGCCTCTGGCAAAAGTCTCTGGTGAAGACGTGGGAAACTCAGTCTGCAGGCAGTGTGGAACTGTGAGGGACTGAGGGTGAGCTCAACTCTCAGCAGTAAGATGATTTTGGACAAGGCGTTCAGCTACCTTCTCACATATGGAACTTAGTATGTAGCACCAGTCTACCCCAGGAATTACTGGGAAATCGCTGGATTGAGCTTGGAGGCACTAGTCTTGTGTGCCGGGAGATTCCAGTTACCTCTCCCAACACTTCGGTGAAGCAGCGAGCCTAGGCCTTTTGGAAGCGAAAGGTAGCTGCAGGCAGGAGGTAGGGTTACAGGCCATAAGCTCAACTCTAGAAGTGGGTATGCATGGGAAGCAGATGTCTGCTACCCACTCGGACATGCGAGTGGGAACCTAGCTACACTCTGATGAAGAAGGACTTTGGAAATCGCTGTATTCAACTCAGATACACGTGGGTTCAGGCACAACGATTCCACATGCTTTTCTCACAACCTTTCCCTGCCACTAACATGAGGACGTTAGCAGCTCCTTCTACAGTCAAGCAGGATGCGGGAGGGTTGTGCCCTGTCCTTAGCTCTCACAGGGAAGCATGCCTTGAAGCCAGCTGTCAACTAGCTGCATTCTTATGGCAGGGTGAAGGTAGCAGTATTCTGAGACAGGAGGTTCCCAGATTACCACTCTACTGCACCTGGAGATACCCTCCAGGTCTGCATTGTTAACTTGCGTCTCAGAAGCCTCTGGCAAAAGTCTCTGGTGAAGACGTGCGAAACTCACTCTGCAGGCAGTGTGGAACTGTGAGGGACTGTGGCTGAGCTCAACTCTCAGAAGTAAGATGTTTTTGGACAAGGCGTTCAACTACCTACTCACGTATGGAACTTAGTATGTAGCACCAGTCTACCCCAGGAATTACTAGGAAATCGCTTGATTGAGCTTGGAGGCACTCGTCTTGTGTGCCGGGAGATTCCAGTTACCTCTCCCAACACTTGCGTCAAGCAGCGAGCCTAGGCCTTTTGGAAGCGTAAGGTAGCGGCAGGCACGATGTAGGGTTACAGGCCATGAGCTCAACTCTCAGAAGTGTGTATGCATGGGAGGCAGATGTCTGCTACCCACTCGGACATGGGAGTTGGAACCTAGCTACACTCCTATTGAAGAAGGATGTTGGAAATCGCTGTATTCAACTCAGATACACGGGAGTTCAGGCCCAATGCTTACACATGCTTTTCCACAACCTATCCCAGCCACTAACATAAGGAGGTTAGCAGGTACGTCTACAGTCAGGCAGGATGCGGGAGGGTTCTGCCCTGTCCTCAGCTCTCACAGGGAAGCATGCCTAGAAGCCAGCTCTCAACTAGCTGCATTCTTATGACAGTGTGAAGGTAGCAGTATTATGAGTAAGGAGGTTCCCAGATTACCACTCTACTGCACCTGGAGATACCGTCCAGGTCTGCATTGTTAACTTGCGTCTCAGAGGCCTCTGGCAAAAGTCTCTGGTGAAGACGTGCAAAACTCACTCTGCAGGCAGTGTGGAACTGTGAGGGACTGAGGGTGAGCTCACCTCTCAGCAGTAAGATGATTTTGGACAAGGCGTTCAGCTACCTTCTCACATATGGAACTTAGTATGTAGCACCAGTCTACCCCAGGAATTACTGGGAAATCGCTGGATTGAGCTTGGAGGCACTAGTCTTGTGTGCCGGGAGATTCCAGTTACCTCTCCCAACACTTCGGTGAAGCAGCGAGCCTAGGCCTTTTGGAAGCGAAAGGTAGCTGCAGGCAGGAGGTAGGGTTACAGGTCATAAGCTCAACCCTCAGAAGTGGGTATGCATGGGAGGCAGATGTCTGCTACCCACTCGGACATGCGAGTGGGAACCTAGCTACACTCTGATGAAGAAGGACTTTGGAAATCGCTGTATTCAACTCAGATACACGTGGGTTCAGGCACAACGATTCCACATGCTTTTCTCACAACCTTTCCCTGCCACTAACATGAGGACGTTAGCAGCTCCTTCTACAGTCAAGCAGGATGCGGGAGGGTTGTGCCCTGTCCTTAGCTCTCACAGGGAAGCATGCCTTGAAGCCAGCTGTCAACTAGCTGCATTCTTATGGCAGGGTGAAGGTAGCAGTATTCTGAGACAGGAGGTTCCCAGATTACCACTCTACTGCACCTGGAGATACCCTCCAGGTCTGCATTGTTAACTTGCGTCTCAGAAGCCTCTGGCAAACGTCTCTGGTGAAGACGTGCGAAACTCACTCTGCAGGCAGTGTGGAACTGTGAGGGACTGAGGGCGAGCTCAACTCTCAGAAGTAAGATGTTTTTGGACAAGGCGTTCAACTACCTACTCACGTATGGAACTTAGTATGTAGCACCAGTCTACCCCAGGAATTTCTAGGAAATCACTTGATTGAGCTTGGAGGCACTCGTCTTGTGTCCCGGGAGATTCCTCTTACCTCTCCCAACCCTTGCGTCAAGCAGCGAGCCTAGGCCTTTTGGAAGCGAAAGGTAGCAGCAGGCAGGATGTAGGGTTACAGGCCATAAGCTCAACTCTCAGAACTGTGTATGCATGGGAGGCAGATGTCTGCTACCCACTCGGACATGGGAGTTGGAACCTAGCTACACTCCTATAGAAGAAGGATGTTGGAAATCGCTGTATTCAACTCAGATACACGGGAGTTCAGGCCCAATGCTTACACATGCTTTTCCCACAACCTATCCAAGCCACTAACATAAGGAGGTTAACAGGTACGTCTACAGTCAGGCAGGATGCGGGAGGGATCTGCCCTGTCCTCAGCTCTCACAGGGAAGCATGCCTAGAAGCCAGCTCTCAACTAGCTGCATTCTTATGACAGTGTGAAGGTAGCAGTATTCTGAGTAAGGAGGTTCCCAGATTACCACTCTACTGCACCTGGAGATACCGTCCAGGTCTGCATTGTTTACTTGCGTCTCAGAGGCCTCTGGCAAAAGTCTCTGGTGAAGACGTGCAAAACTCACTCTGCAGGCAGTGTGGAACTGTGAGGGACTGAGGGTGAGCTCACCTCTCAGCAGTAAGATGATTTTGGACAAGGCGTTCAGCTACCTTCTCACATATGGAACTTAGTATGTAGCACCAGTCTACCCCAGGAATTACTGGGAAATCGCTGGATTGAGCTTGGAGGCACTAGTCTTGTGTGCCGGGAGATTCCAGTTACCTCTCCCAACACTTCGGTGAAGCAGCGAGCCTAGGCCTTTTGGAAGCGAAAGGTAGCTGCAGGCAGGAGGTAGGGTTACAGGCCATAAGCTCAACCCTCAGAAGAGGGTATGCATGGGAGGCAGATGTCTGCTACCCACTCGGACATGCGAGTGGGAACCTAGCTACACTCTGATGAAGAAGGACTTTGGAAATCGCTGTTTTCAACTCAGATACACGTGGGTTCAGGCACAACGATTCCACATGCTTTTCTCACAACCTTTCCCTGCCACTAACATGAGGACGTTAGCAGCTCCTTCTACAGTCAAGCAGGATGCGGGAGGGTTGTGCCCTGTCCTTAGCTCTCACAGGGAAGCATGCCTTGAAGCCAGCTGTCAACTAGCTGCATTCTTATGGCAGGGTGAAGGTAGCAGTATTCTGAGACAGGAGGTTCCCAGATTACCACTCTACTGCACCTGGAGATACCCTCCAGGTCTGCATTGTTAACTTGCGTCTCAGAAGCCTCTGGCAAACGTCTCTGGTGAAGACGTGCGAAACTCACTCTGCAGGCAGTGTGGAACTGTGAGGGACTGAGGGCGAGCTCAACTCTCAGAAGTAAGATGTTTTTGGACAAGGCGTTCAACTACCTACTCACGTATGGAACTTAGTATGTAGCACCAGTCTACCCCAGGAATTTCTAGGAAATCACTTGATTGAGCTTGGAAGCACTCGTCTTGTGTCCCGGGAGATTCCTCTTACCTCTCCCAACACTTGCGTCAAGCAGCGAGCCTAGGCCTTTTGGAAGCGAAAGGTAGCAGCAGGCAGGATGTAGGGTTACAGGCCATAAGCTCAACTCTCAGAACTGTGTATGCATGGGAGGCAGATGTCTGCTACGCACTCGGACATGGGAGTTGGAACCTAGCTACACTCCTATTGAAGAAGGATGTTGGAAATCGCTGTATTCAACTCAGATACACGGGAGTTCAGGCCCAATGCTTACACATGCTTTTCCCACAACCTATCCCAGCCACTAACATAAGGAGGTTAGCAGGTACGTCTACAGTCAGGCAGGATGCGGGAGGGATCTGCCCTATCCTCAGCTCTCACAGGGAAGCATGCCTAGAAGCCAGCTCTCAACTAGCTGCATTCTTATGACAGTGTGAAGGTAGCAGTATTCTGAGTAAGGAGGTTCCCAGATTACCACTCTACTGCACCTGGAGATACCGTCCAGGTCTGCATTGTTAACTTGCGTCTCAGAGGCTTCTGGCAAAAGTCTCTGGTGAAGACGTGCGAAACTCACTCTGCAGGCATTGTGGAACTGTGAGGGACTGATGGTGAGCTCACCTCTCAGCAGTAAGATGATTTTGGACAAGGCGTTCAGCTACCTTCTCACATATGGAACTTAGTATGTAGCACCAGTCTACCCCAGGAATTACTGGGAAATCGCTGGATTGAGCTTGGAGGCACTAGTCTTGTGTGCCGGGAGATTCCAGTTACCTCTCCCAACACTTCGGTGAAGCAGCGAGCCTAGGCCTTTTGGAAGCGAAAGGTAGCTGCAGGCAGGAGGTAGGGTTACAGGCCATAAGCTCAACTCTCAGAAGTGGGTATGCATGGCAGGCAGATGTCTGCTACCCACTCGGACATGCGAGTGGGAACCTAGCTACACTCTGATGAAGAAGGACTTTGGAAATCGCTGTATTCAACTCAGATACACGTGGGTTCAGGCACAACGATTCCACATGCTTTTCTCACCACCTTTCCCTGCCACTAACATGAGGACGTTAGCAGCTCCTTCTACAGTCAAGCAGGATGCGGGAGGGTTGTGCCCTGTCCTTAGCTCTCACAGGGAAGCATGCCTTGAAGCCAGCTGTCAACTAGCTGCATTCTTATGGCAGGGTGAAGGTAGCAGTATTCTGAGACAGGAGGTTCCCAGATTACCACTCTACTGCACCTGGAGATACCCTCCAGGTCTGCATTGTTAACTTGCGTCTCAGAAGCCTCTGGCAAAAGTCTCTGGTGAAGACGTGCGAAACTCACTCTGCAGGCAGTGTGGAACTGTGAGGGACTCTGGGTGAGCTCAACTCTCAGAAGTAAGATGTTTTTGGACAAGGCGTTCAACTACCTACTCACGTATGGAACTTAGTATGTAGCACCAGTCTACCCCAGGAATTACTAGGAAATCGCTTGATTGAGCTTGGAGGCACTCGTCTTGTGTGCCGGGAGATTCCAGTTACCTCTCCCAACACTTGCGTCAAGCAGCGAGCCTAGGCCTTTTGGAAGCGTAAGGTAGCGGCAGGCACGATGTAGGGTTACAGGCCATGAGCTCAACTCTCAGAAGTGTGTATGCATGGGAGGCAGATGTCTGCTACCCACTCGGACATGGGAGTTGGAACCTAGCTACACTCCTATTGAAGAAGGATGTTGGAAATCGCTGTATTCAACACAGATACACGGGAGTTCAGGCCCAATGCTTACACATGCTTTTCCACAACCTATCCCAGCCACTAACATAAGGAGGTTAGCAGGTACGTCTACAGTCAGGCAGGATGCGGGAGGGTTCTGCCCTGTCCTCAGCTCTCACAGGGAAGCATGCCTAGAAGCCAGCTCTCAACTAGCTGCATTCTTATGACAGTGTGAAGGTAGCAGTATTCTGAGTAAGGAGGTTCCCAGATTACCACTCTCCTGCACCTGGAGATACCGTCCAGGTCTGCATTGTTAACTTGCGTCTCAGAGGCCTCTGGCAAAAGTCTCTGGTGAAGACGTGCAAAACTCACTCTGCAGGCAGTGTGGAACTGTGAGGGACTGAGGGTGAGCTCACCTCTCAGCAGTAAGATGATTTTGGACAAGGCGTTCAGCTACCTTCTCACATATGGAACTTAGTATGTAGCACCAGTCTACCCCAGGAATTACTGGGAAATCGCTGGATTGAGCTTGGAGGCACTAGTCTTGTGTGCCGGCAGATTCCAGTTACCTCTCCCAACACTTCGGTGAAGCAGCGAGCCTAGGCCTTTTGGAAGCGAAACGTAGCTGCAGGCAGGAGGTAGGGTTACAGGCCATAAGCTCAACTCTCAGAAGTGGGTATGCATGGGAGGCAGATGTCTGCTACCCACTCGGACATGCGAGTGGGAACCTAGCTACACTCTGATGAAGAAGGACTTTGGAAATCGCTGTATTCAACTCAGATACACGTGGGTTCAGGCACAACGATTCCACATGCTTTTCTCACAACCTTTCCCTGCCACTAACATGAGGACGTTAGCAGCTCCTTCTACAGTCAAGCAGGATGCGGGAGGGTTGTGCCCTGTCCTTAGCTCTCACAGGGAAGCATGCCTTGAAGCCAGCTGTCAACTAGCTGCATTCTTATGGCAGGGTGAAGGTAGCAGTATTCTGAGACAGGAGGTTCCCAGATTACCACTCTACTGCACCTGGAGATACCCTCCAGGTCTGCATTGTTAACTTGCGTCTCAGAAGCCTCTGGCAAACGTCTCTGGTGAAGACGTGCGAAACTCACTCTGCAGGCAGTGTGGAACTGTGAGGGACTGAGGGCGAGCTCAACTCTCAGAAGTAAGATGTTTTGGACAAAGCGTTCAACTACCTACTCACGTATGGAACTTAGTATGTAGCACCAGTCTCCCCCAGGAATTTCTAGGAAATCACTTGATTGAGCTTGGAGGCACTCGTCTTGTGTCCCGGGAGATTCCTCTTACCTCTCCCAACACTTGCGTCAAGCAGCGAGCCTAGGCCTTTTGGAAGCGAAAGGTAGCAGCAGGCAGGATGTAGGGTTACAGGCCATAAGCTCAACTCTCAGAACTGTGTATGCATGGGAGGCAGATGTCTGCTACCCACTCGGACATGGGAGTTGGAACCTAGCTACACTCCTATTGAAGAAGGATGTTGGAAATCGCTGTATTCAACTCAGATACACGGGAGTTCAGGCCGAATGCTTACACATGCTTTTCCCACAACCTATCCCAGCCACTAACATAAGGAGGTTAGCAGGTACGTCTACACTCAGGCAGGATGCGGGAGGGATCTGCCCTGTCCTCAGCTCTCACAGGGAAGCATGCCTAGAAGCCAGCTCTCAACTAGCTGCATTCTTATGACAGTGTGAAGGTAGCAGTATTCTGAGACAGGAGGTTCCCAGATTACCACTCTACTGCACCTGGAGATACCCTCCAGGTCTGCATTGTTAACTTGCGTCTCATAGCCTCTGGCAAACGTCTCTGGGGAAGACGTGCGAAACTCACTCTGCAGGCAGTGTGGAACTGTGAGGGACTGAGGGTGAGCTCATCTCTCAGAAGTAAGATGTTTTTGGACAAGGCGTTCAACTACCTACTCACGTATGGAACTTAGTATGTAGCACCAGTCTACCCCAGGAATTACTGGGAAATCGCTGGATTGAGCTTGGAGGCACTCGTCTTGTGTGCCGGGAGATTCCAGTTACCTCTCCCAACACTTGCGTCAAGCAGCGAGCCTAGGCCTTTTGGAAGCGTAAGGTAGTGGCAGGCACGATGTAGGGTTACAGGCCATGAGCTCAACTCTCAGAAGTGTGTATGCATGGGAGGCAGATGTCTGCTACCCACTCGGACATGGGAGTTGGAACCTAGCTACACTCCTATTGAAGAAGGATGTTGGAAATCGCTGTATTCAACTCAGATACACGGGAGTTCAGGCCCAATGCTTACACATGCTTTTCCACAACCTATCCCAGCCACTAACATAAGGAGGTTAGCAGGTACGTCTATAGTCAGGCAGGAAGCGGGAGGGATCTGCCCTGTCCTCAGCTCTCACAGGGAAGCATGCCTAGAAGCCAGCTCTCAACTAGCTGCATTCTTATGACAGTGTGAAGGTAGCAGTATTCTGAGTAAGGAGGTTCCCAGATTACCACTCTACTGCACCTGGAGATACCCTCCAGGTCTGCATTGTTAACTTGCGTCTCAGAGGCCTCTGGCAAAAGTCTCTGGTGAAGACGTGGGAAACTCACTCTGCAGGCAGTGTGGAACTGTGAGGGACTGAGGGTGAGCTCAACTCTCAGCAGTAAGAGGATTTTGGACAAGGCGTTCAGCTACCTTCTCACATATGGAACTTAGTATGTAGCACCAGTCTACCCCAGGAATTACTGGGAAATCGCTGGATTGAGCTTGGAGGCACTAGTCTTGTGTGCCGGCAGATTCCAGTTACCTCTCCCAACACTTCGGTGAAGCAGCGAGCCTACGCCTTTTGGAAGCGAAAGGTAGCTGCAGGCAGGAGGTAGGGTTAGAGGCCATAAGCTCAACTCTCAGAAGTGGGTATGCATGGCAGGCAGATGTCTGCTACCCACTCGGACATGCGAGTGGGAACCTAGCTACACTCTGATGAAGAAGGACTTTGGAAATCGCTGTATTCAACTCAGATACACGTGGGTTCAGGCACAACGATTCCACATGCTTTTCTCACAACCTTTCCCTGCCACTAACATGAGGACGTTAGCAGCTCCTTCTACAGTCAAGCAGGATGCGGGAGGGTTGTGCCCTGTCCTTAGCTCTCACAGGGAAGCATGCCTTGAAGCCAGCTGTCAACTAGCTGCATTCTTATGGCAGGGTGAAGGTAGCAGTATTCTGAGTAAGGAGGTTCCCAGATTACCACTCTACTGCACCTGGAGATACCCTCCAGGTCTGCATTGTTAACTTGCGTCTCAGAAGCCTCTGGCAAAAGTCTCTGGTGAAGACGTGCGAAACTCACTCTGCAGGCAGTGTGGAACTGTGAGGGACTGTGGGTGAGCTCAACTCTCAGAAGTAAGATGTTTTTGGACAAGGCGTTCAACTACCTACTCACTTATGGAACTTAGTATGTAGCACCAGTCTACCCCAGGAATTACTAGGAAATCGCTTGATTGAGCTTGGAGGCACTCGTCTTGTGTGCCGGGAGATTCCAGTTACCTCTCCCAACACTTGCGTCAAGCAGCGAGCCTAGGCCTTTTGGAAGCGAAAGGTAGCGGCAGGCACGATGTAGGGTTACAGGCCATGAGCTCAACTCTCAGAAGTGTGTATGCATGGGAGGCAGATGTCTGCTACCCACTCGGACATGGGAGTTGGAACCTTGCTACACTCCTATTGAAGAAGGATGTTGGAAATCGCTCTATTCAACTCAGATACACGGGAGTTCAGGCCCAATGCTTACACATGCTTTTCCACAACCTATCCCAGCCACTAATATAAGGAGGTTAGCATGTACGTCTACAGTCAGGCAGGATGCGGGAGGGTTCTGCCCTGTCCTCAACTCTCACAGGGAAGCATGCCTAGAAGCCAGCTCTCAACTAGCTGGATTCTTATGACAGTGTGAAGGTAGCAGTATTCTGAGTAAGGAGGTTCCCAGATTGCCACTCTACTGCACCTGGAGATACCGTCCAGGTCTGCATTGTTAACTTGCGTCTCAGAGGCCTCTGGCAAAAGTCTCTGGTGAAGACGTGGGAAACTCAGTCTGCAGGCAGTGTGGAACTGTGAGGGACTGAGGGTGAGCTCAACTCTCAGCAGTAAGATGATTTTGGACAAGGCGTTCAGCTACCTTCTCACATATGGAACTTAGTATGTAGCACCAGTCTACCCCAGGAATTACTGGGAAATCGCTGGATTGAGCTTGGAGGCACTAGTCTTGTGTGCCGGGAGATTCCAGTTACCTCTCCCAACAGTTCGGTGAAGCAGCGAGCCTAGGCCTTTTGGAAGCGAAAGGTAGCTGCAGGCAGGAGGTAGGGTTACAGGCCATAAGCTCAACTCTAGAAGTGGGTATGCATGGGAAGCAGATGTATGCTACCCACTCGGACATGCGAGTGGGAACCTAGCTACACTCTGATGAAAAAGGACTTTGGAAATCGCTGTATTCAACTCAGATACACGTGGTTTCAGGCACAACGATTCCACATGCTTTTCTCACAACCTTTCCCTGCCACTAACATGAGGACGTTAGCAGCTCCTTCTACAGTCAAGCAGGATGCGGGAGGGTTGTGCCCTGTCCTTAGCTCTCACAGGGAAGCATGCCTTGAAGCCACATGTCAACTAGCTGCATTCTTATGGCAGGGTGAAGGTAGCAGTATTCTGAGACAGGAGGTTCCCAGATTACCACTCTACTGCACCTGGAGATACCCTCCAGGTCTGCATTGTTAACTTGCGTCTCAGAAGCCTCTGGCAAACGTCTCTGGTGAAGACGTGCGAAACTCACTCTGCAGGCAGTGTGGAACTGTGAGGGACTGAGGGTGAGCTCACCTCTCAGCAGTAAGATGATTTTGGACAAGGCGTTCAGCTACCTTCTCACATATGGAACTTAGTATGTAGCACCAGTCTACCCCAGGAATTACTGGGAAATCGCTGGATTGAGCTTGGAGGCACTAGTCTTGTGTGCCGGCAGATTCCAGTTACCTCTCCCAACACTTCGGTGAAGCAGCGAGCCTAGGCCTTTTGGAAGCGAAAGGTAGCTGCAGGCAGGAGGTAGGGTTACAGGCCATAAGCTCAACTCTCAGAAGTGGGTATGCATGGCAGGCAGATGTCTGCTACCCACTCGGACATGCGAGTGGGAACCTAGCTACACTCTGATGAAGAAGGACTTTGGAAATCGCTGTATTCAACTCAGATACACGTGGGTTCAGGCACAACGATTCCACATGCTTTTCTCACAACCTTTCCCTGCCACTAACATGAGGACGTTAGCAGCTCCTTCTACAGTCAAGCAGGATGCGGGAGGGTTGTGCCCTGTCCTTAGCTCTCACAGGGAAGCATGCCTTGAAGCCAGCTGTCAACTAGCTGCATTCTTATGGCAGGGTGAAGGTAGCAGTATTCTGAGACAGGAGGTTCCCAGATTACCACTCTACTGCACCTGGAGATACCCTCCAGGTCTGCATTGTTAACTTGCGTCTCAGAAGCCTCTGGCAAAAGTCTCTGGTGAAGACGTGCGAAACTCACTCTGCAGGCAGTGTGGAACTGTGAGGGACTGTGGGGGAGCTCACCTCTCAGAAGTAAGATGTTTTTGGACAAGGCGTTCAACTACCTACTCACTTATGGAACTTAGTATGTAGCACCAGTCTACCCCAGGAATTACTAGGAAATCGCTTGATTGAGCTTGGAGGCACTCGTCTTGTGTGCCGGGAGATTCCAGTTACCTCTCCCAACACTTGCGTCAAGCAGCGAGCCTAGGCCTTTTGGAAGCGAAAGGTAGCGGCAGGCACGATGTAGGGTTACAGGCCATGAGCTCAACTCTCAGAAGTGTGTATGCATGGGAGGCAGATGTCTGCTACCCACTCGGACATGGGAGTTGGAACCTAGCTACACTCCTATTGAAGAAGGATGTTGGAAATCGCTGTATTCAACTCAGATACACGGGAGTTCAGGCCCAATGCTTACACATGCTTTTCCACAACCTATCCCAGCCACTAATATAAGGAGGTTAGCAGGTACGTCTACAGTCAGGCAGGATGCGGGAGGGTTCTGCCCTGTCCTCAACTCTAACAGGGAAGCATGCCTAGAAGCCAGCTCTCAACTAGCTGCATTCTTATGACAGTGTGAAGGTAGCAGTATTCTGAGTAAGGAGGTTCCCAGATTGCCACTCTACTGCACCTGGAGATACCGTCCAGGTCTGCATTGTTAACTTGCGTCTCAGAGGCCTCTGGCAAAAGTCTCTGGTGAAGACGTGGGAAACTCAGTCTGCAGGCAGTGTGGAACTGTGAGGGACTGAGGGTGAGCTCAACTCTCAGCAGTAAGATGATTTTGGACAAGGCGTTCAGCTACCTTCTCACATATGGAACTTAGTATGTAGCACCAGTCTACCCCAGGAATTACTGGGAAATCGCTGGATTGAGCTTGGAGGCACTAGTCTTGTGTGCCGGGAGATTCCAGTTACCTCTCCCAACACTTCGGTGAAGCAGCGAGCCTAGGCCTTTTGGAAGCGAAAGGTAGCTGCAGGCAGGAGGTAGGGTTACAGGCCATAAGCTCATCTCTAGAAGTGGGTATGCATGGGAAGCAGATGTATGCTACCCACTCGGACATGCGAGTGGGAACCTAGCTACACTCTGATGAAAAAGGACTTTGGAAATCGCTGTATTCAACTCAGATACACGTGGTTTCAGGCACAACGATTCCACATGCTTTTCTCACAACCTTTCCCTGCCACTAACATGAGGACGTTAGCAGCTCCTTCTACAGTCAAGCAGGATGCGGGAGGGTTGTGCCCTGTCCTTAGCTCTCACAGGGAAGCATGCCTTGAAGCCACATGTCAACTAGCTGCATTCTTATGGCAGGGTGAAGGTAGCAGTATTCTGAGACAGGAGGTTCCCAGATTACCACTCTACTGCACCTGGAGATACCCTCCAGGTCTGCATTGTTAACTTGCGTCTCATAGCCTCTGGCAAACGTCTCTGGTGAAGACGTGCGAAACTCACTCTGCAGGCAGTGTGGAACTGTGAGGGACTGAGGGTGAGCTCAACTCTCAGAAGTAAGATGTTTTTGGACAAGGCGTTCAACTACCTACTCTCGTATGGAACTTAGTATGTAGCACCAGTCTACCCCAGGAATAACTAGGAAATCGCTTGATTGAGCTTGGAGGCACTCGTCTTGTGTGCTGGGAGATTCCAGTTACCTCTCCCACACTTGCGTCAAGCAGCGAGCCTAGGCCTTTTGGAAGCGTAAGGTAGTGGCAGGCACGATGTAGGGTTACAGGCCATGAGCTCAACTCTCAGAAGTGTGTATGCATGGGAGGCAGATGTCTGCTACCCACTCGGACATGGGAGTTGGAACCTAGCTACACTCCTATTGAAGAAGGATGTTGGAAATCGCTGTATTCAACTCAGATACACGGGAGTTCAGGCCCAATGCTTACACATGCTTTTCCACAACCTATCCCAGCCACTAACATAAGGAGGTTAGCAGGTACGTCTATAGTCAGGCAGGATGCGGGAGGGTTCTGCCCTGTCCTCAGCTCTCACAGGGAAGCATGCCTAGAAGCCAGCTCTCAACTAGCTGCATTCTTATGACAGTGTGAAGGTAGCAGTATTCTGAGTAAGGAGGTTCCCAGATTACCACTCTACTACACCTGGAGATACCCTCCAGGTCTGCATTGTTAACTTGCGTCTCAGAGGCATCTGGCAAAAGTCTCTGGTGAAGACGTGCGAAACTCTCTCTGCAGGCAGTGTGGAACTGTGAGGGACTGAGGGTGAGCTCACCTCTCAGCAGTAAGATGATTTTGGACAAGGCGTTCAGCTACCTTCTCACATATGGAACTTAGTATGTAGCACCAGTCTACCGCAGGAATTACTGGGAAATCGCTGGATTGAGCTTGGAGGCACTAGTCTTGTGTGCCGGCAGATTCCAGTTACCTCTCCCAACACTTCGGTGAAGCAGCGAGCCTAGGCCTTTTGGAAGCGAAAGGTAGCTGCAGGCAGGAGGTAGGGTTACAGGCCATAAGCTCAACTCTCAGAAGTGGGTATGCATGGGAGGCAGATGTCTGCTACCCACTCGGACATGCGAGTGGGAACCTAGCTACACTCTGATGAAGAAGGACTTTGGAAATCGCTGTATTCAACTCAGATACACGTGGGTTCAGGCACAACGATTCCACATGCTTTTCTCACAACCTTTCCCTGTCACTAACATGAGGACGTTAGCAGCTCCTTCTACAGTCAAGCAGGATGCGGGAGGGTTCTGCCCTGTCCTTAGCTCTCACAGGGAAGCATGCCTTGAAGCCAGCTGTCAACTAGCTGCATTCTTATGGCAGGGTCAAGGTAGCAGTATTCTGAGAGAGGAGGTTCCCAGATTACCACTCTACTGCACCTGGAGATACCCTCCAGGTCTGCATTGTTAACTTGCGTCTCAGAAGCCTCTGGCAAACGTCTCTGGTGAAGACGTGCGAAACTCACTCTGCAGGCAGTGTGGAACTGTGAGGGACTGTGGGTGAGCTCAACTCTCAGAAGTAAGATGTTTTTGGACAAGGCGTTCAACTACCTACTCACTTATGGAACTTAGTATGTAGCACCAGTCTACCCCAGGAATTACTAGGAAATCGTTTGATTGAGCTTGGAGGCACTCGTCTTGTGTGCCGGGAGATTCCAGTTACCTCTCCCAACACTTGCGTCAAGCAGCGAGCCTAGGCCTTTTGGAAGCGTAAGGTAGCGGCAGGCACGATGTAGGGTTACAGGCCATGAGCTCAACTCTCAGAAGTGTGTATGCATGGGAGGCAGATGTCTGCTACCCCCTCGGACATGGGAGTTGGAACCTAGCTACACTCCTATTGAAGAAGGATGTTGGAAATCGCTGTATTCAACTCAGATACACGGGAGTTCAGGCCCAATGCTTACACATGCTTTTCCACAACCTATCCCAGCCACTAACATAAGGAGGTTAGCAGGTACGTCTACAGTCAGGCAGGATGTTGGAGGGTTCTGCCCTGTCCTCAACTCTCACAGGGAAGCATGCCTAGAAGCCAGCTCTCAACTAGCTGCATTCTTATGACAGTGTGAAGGTAGCAGTATTCTGAGTAAGGAGGTTCCCAGATTGCCACTCTACTGCACCTGGAGATACCGTCCAGGTCTGCATTGTTAACTTGCGTCTCAGAGGCCTCTGGCAAAAGTCTCTGGTGAAGACGTGGGAAACTCAGTCTGCAGGCAGTGTGGAACTGTGAGGGACTGAGGGTGAGCTCAACTCTCAGCAGTAAGATGATTTTGGACAAGGCGTTCAGCTACCTTCTCACATATGGAACTTAGTATGTAGCACCAGTCTACCCCAGGAATTACTGGGAAATCGCTGGATTGACCTTGGAGGCACTAGTCTTGTGTGCCGGGAGATTCCAGTTACCTCTCCCAACACTTCGGTGAAGCAGCGAGCCTAGGCCTTTTGGAAGCGAAAGGTAGCTGCAGGCAGGAGGTAGGGTTACAGGCCATAAGCTCAACTCTAGAAGTGGGTATGCATGGGAAGCAGATGTCTGCTACCCACTCGGACATGCGAGTGGGAACCTAGCTACACTCTGATGAAGAAGGACTTTGGAAATCGCTGTATTCAACTCAGATACACGTGGGTTCAGGCACAACGATTCCACATGCTTTTCTCACAACCTTTCCCTGTCACTAACATGAGGACGTTAGCAGCTCCTTCTACAGTCAAGCAGGATGCGGGAGGGTTCTGCCCTGTCCTTAGCTCTCACAGGGAAGCATGCCTTGAAGCCAGCTGTCAACTAGCTGCATTCTTATGGCAGGGTGAAGGTAGCAGTATTCTGAGACAGGAGGTTCCCAGATTACCACTCTACTGCACCTGGAGATACCCTCCAGGTCTGCATTGTTAACTTGCGTCTCAGAAGCCTCTGGCAAACGTCTCTGGTGAAGACGTGCGAAACTCACTCTGCAGGCAGTGTGGAACTGTGAGGGACTGAGGGTGAGCTCAGCTCTCAGAAGTAAGATGTTTTTGGACAAGGCGTTCAACTACCTACTCACGTATGGAACTTAGTATGTAGCACCAGTCTACCCCAGGAATTACAAGGAAATCGCTTGATTGAGCTGGGAGGCACTAGTCTTGTGTGCCGGGAGATTCCAGTTACCTCTCCCAACACTTGCGTCAAGCAGCGAGCCTAGGCCTTTTGGAAGCGTAAGGTAGCGGCAGGCACGATGTAGGGTTACAGGCCATGAGCTCAACTCTCAGAAGTGTGTATGCATAGGAGGCAGATGTCTGCTACCCACTCGGACATGGGAGTTGGAACCTAGCTACACTCCTATTGAAGAAGGATGTTGGAAATCGCTGTATTCAACTCAGATACACGGGAGTTCAGGCCCAATGCTTACACATGCTTTTCCACAACCTATCCCAGCCACTAACATAAGGAGGTTAGCAGGTACGTATACAGTCAGGCAGGATGCGGGAGGGTTCTGCCCTGTCCTCAGCTCTCACAGGGAAGCATGCCTAGAAGCCAGCTCTCAACTAGCTGCATTCTTATGACAGTGTGAAGGTAGCAGTATTCTGAGTAAGGAGGTTCCCAGATTACCACTCTACTGCACCTGGAGATACCCTCCAGGTCTGCATTGTTAACTTGCGTCTCAGAGGCCTCTGGCAAAAGTCTCTGGTGAAGACGTGCGAAACTCACTCCGCAGGCAGTGTGGAACTGTGAGGGACTGAGGGTGAGCTCACCTCTCAGCAGTAAGATGATTTTGGACAAGGCGTTCAGCTACCTTCTCACATATGGAACTTAGTATGTAGCACCAGTCTACCCCAGGAATTACTGGGAAATCGCTTGGATTGAGCTTGGAGGCACTAGTCTTGTGTGCCGGCAGATTCCAGTTACCTCTCCCAACACTTCGGTGAAGCAGCGAGCCTAGGCCTTTTGGAAGCGAAAGGTAGCTGCAGGCAGGAGGTAGGGTTACAGGCCATAAGCTCAACTCTCAGAAGTGGGTATGCATGGGAGGCAGATGTCTGCTACCACTCGAACATGCGAGTGGGAACCTAGCTACACTCTGATGAAGAAGGACTTTGGAAATCGCTGTATTCAACTCAGATACACGTGGGTTCAGGCACAACGATTCCACATGCTTTTCGCACAACCTTTCCCTGCCACTAACATGAGGACGTTAGCAGCTCCTTCTACAGTCAAGCAGGATGCGGGAGGGTTGTGCCCTGTCCTTAGCTCTCACAGGGAAGCATGCCTTGAAGCCAGCTGTCAACTAGCTGCATTCTTATGGCAGGGTGAAGGTAGCAGTATTCTGAGACAGGAGGTTCCCAGATTACCACTCTACTGCACCTGGAGATACCCTCCAGGTCTGCATTGTTAACTTGCGTCTCAGAGGCCTCTGGCAAAAGTCTCTGGTGAAGACGTGGGAAACTCAGTCTGCAGGCAGTGTGGAACTGTGAGGGACTGAGGGTGAGCTCAACTCTCAGCAGTAAGATGATTTTGGACAAGGCGTTCAGCTACCTTCTCACATATGGAACTTAGTATGTAGCACCAGTCTACCCCAGGAATTACTGGGAAATCGCTGGATTGACCTTGGAGGCACTAGTCTTGTGTGCCGGGAGATTCCAGTTACCTCTCCCAACACTTCGGTGAAGCAGCGAGCCTAGGCCTTTTGGAAGCGAAAGGTAGCTGCAGGCAGGAGGTAGGGTTACAGGCCATAAGCTCAACTCTAGAAGTGGGTATGCATGGGAAGCAGATGTCTGCTACCCACTCGGACATGCGAGTGGGAACCTAGCTACACTCTGATGAAGAAGGACTTTGGAAATCGCTGTATTCAACTCAGATACACGTGGGTTCAGGCACAACGATTCCACATGCTTTTCTCACAACCTTTCCCTGTCACTAACATGAGGACGTTAGCAGCTCCTTCTACAGTCAAGCAGGATGCGGGAGGGTTCTGCCCTGTCCTTAGCTCTCACAGGGAAGCATGCCTTGAAGCCAGCTGTCAACTAGCTGCATTCTTATGGCAGGGTGAAGGTAGCAGTATTCTGAGACAGGAGGTTCCCAGATTACCACTCTACTGCACCTGGAGATACCCTCCAGGTCTGCATTGTTAACTTGCGTCTCAGAAGCCTCTGGCAAACGTCTCTGGTGAAGACGTGCGAAACTCACTCTGCAGGCAGTGTGGAACTGTGAGGGACTGAGGGTGAGCTCAGCTCTCAGAAGTAAGATGTTTTTGGACAAGGCGTTCAACTACCTACTCACGTATGGAACTTAGTATGTAGCACCAGTCTACCCCAGGAATTACAAGGAAATCGCTTGATTGAGCTTGGAGGCACTAGTCTTGTGTGCCGGGAGATTCCAGTTACCTCTCCCAACACTTGCGTCAAGCAGCGAGCCTAGGCCTTTTGGAAGCGTAAGGTAGCGGCAGGCACGATGTAGGGTTACAGGCCATGAGCTCAACTCTCAGAAGTGTGTATGCATAGGAGGCAGATGTCTGCTACCCACTCGGACATGGGAGTTGGAACCTAGCTACACTCCTATTGAAGAAGGATGTTGGAAATCGCTGTATTCAACTCAGATACACGGGAGTTCAGGCCCAATGCTTACACATGCTTTTCCACAACCTATCCCAGCCACTAACATAAGGAGGTTAGCAGGTACGTCTACAGTCAGGCAGGATGCGGGAGGGTTCTGCCCTGTCCTCAGCTCTCACAGGGAAGCATGCCTAGAAGCCAGCTCTCAACTAGCTGCATTCTTATGACAGTGTGAAGGTAGCAGTATTCTGAGTAAGGAGGTTCCCAGATTACCACTCTACTGCACCTGGAGATACCCTCCAGGTCTGCATTGTTAACTTGCGTCTCAGAGGCCTCTGGCAAAAGTCTCTGGTGAAGACGTGCGAAACTCACTCCGCAGGCAGTGTGGAACTGTGAGGGACTGAGGGTGAGCTCACCTCTCAGCAGTAAGATGATTTTGGACAAGGCGTTCAGCTACCTTCTCACATATGGAACTTAGTATGTAGCACCAGTCTACCCCAGGAATTACTGGGAAATCGCTTGGATTGAGCTTGGAGGCACTAGTCTTGTGTGCCGGCAGATTCCAGTTACCTCTCCCAACACTTCGGTGAAGCAGCGAGCCTAGGCCTTTTGGAAGCGAAAGGTAGCTGCAGGCAGGAGGTAGGGTTACAGGCCATAAGCTCAACTCTCAGAAGTGGGTATGCATGGGAGGCAGATGTCTGCTACCCACTCGGACATGCGAGTGGGAACCTAGCTACACTCTGATGAAGAAGGACTTTGGAAATCGCTGTATTCAACTCAGATACACGTGGGTTCAGGCACAACGATTCCACATGCTTTTCGCACAACCTTTCCCTGCCACTAACATGAGGACGTTAGCAGCTCCTTCTACAGTCAAGCAGGATGCGGGAGGGTTGTGCCCTGTCCTTAGCTCTCACAGGGAAGCATGCCTTGAAGCCAGCTGTCAACTAGCTGCATTCTTATGGCAGGGTGAAGGTAGCAGTATTCTGAGACAGGAGGTTCCCAGATTACCACTCTACTGCACCTGGAGATACCCTCCAGGTCTGCATTGTTAACTTGCGTCTCAGAAGCCTCTGGCAAACGTCTCTGGTGAAGACGTGCGAAACTCACTCTGCAGGCAGTGTGGAACTGTGAGGGACTGAGGGTGAGCTCAACTCTCAGAAGTAAGATGTTTTTGGACAAGGCGTTCAACTACCTACTCACTTATGGAACTTAGTATGTAGCACCAGTCTACCCCTGGAATTACTAGGAAATCGCTTGATTGAGCTTGGAGGCACTCGTCTTGTGTGCCGGGAGATTCCAGTTACCTCTCCCAACACTTGCGTCAAGCAGCGAGCCTAGGCCTTTTGGAAGCGAAAGGTAGCGGCAGGCAGGATGTAGGGTTACAGGCCATGAGCTCAACTCTCAGAAGTGTGTATGCATGGGAGGCAGATGTCTGCTACCCACTCGGACATGGGAGTTGGAACCTAGCTACACTCCTATTGAAGAAGGATGTTGGAAATC